>NC_133310.1:902499-932306 GCF_012295235.1 Primulina huaijiensis | reverse complement strand
GGAGCTTGGAAAAATATGGAGGACTTTTAGAGCTTCGTGCTGATAACGTGTTGTGAAAAAGTAAAAATTTACGGTAAAAAGTAAAAATCTCAAACTCTCAAAATTATCACACTACACACTTTATAATATTTTTCTCTCAACTCAATTGTGATTTTCTTCACAAATGAGAGATCTATTTATAGAAAATTTTTACAAATAATCCAAAAATAAAATACATCATTACCTACATCATCACACACTAATTTTCAATATTCAACACCTAATTTTACCTAATTTTCAACATTCAACATTCACATTTTCAACACAAATATTTTTCACATTTTTAAATAATTTTTCAACAATATTTATTATATTTTAAAATTAAAAATAAAAGACGTTCATAATATTTTGATATTATTTATTTTATGGATAAAACAATATCATATGAATTAATTGAGAATTTCAGGAAACTTGTAGCTTCAAATTATAATAGCTCAACCAAACAACACTATTAACATCCAGCTTTTTGTGTAAAAAAGATCAAGCTTAGTTTCCCTAACTTCCAACAACACATGATTTGAAATTTCTTTTACAATACAATAATCAAAGAATGTTTCTTCATAAACTAGAGTACTCCAAGAATTTAACAAATTCTTCAAAATCCAATCTCCCATCTCCATTATCGTCGAAAACATCGATCATCCTTTCGAAACTTTCCATCTCCAATCCTTTATCTAATCCCAGAGAGCATATAACTTTCTGCAAATCCTCTGAATCAATAAACCCATCCCCGTTACGGTCAAACACATCAAAAGCATCCTTCAATTCATCCGGGCTCGGATTTTTCTCCTCGAAAAGGCTAAATATTTCATGGGATTCTATATCCAACCTTGCTTCTTCGGGATCGCTTATCAATCCTAGACTTCCTAAGACAATCTCGACATCTCCTCTGCGCAAGATTGGATCAACCCTCTTCTGTTTCTTGACAGACCGCTTTTTGGATATGGAATCCTCGGGTAACACCTGGGATCTAACTGCGGACTTGAAAAGTCCCAAGAAAAAACTGTGCATCCTTTCATTGTCAAGGAATGCAACCATTATGAATTTAAATACCAATCCCACAATCAATGTGAACTGCAGGATTTTGGAATTTAGAGATAGAGAAATATTCTCGATTGGGAATTGGCTTATATTATCGAGAGACATGGCTGTTGATGATATCTTTCTTCTCTCGGTCGATGAGGAATCTAAAGATTTGCAAGTTTGAAAGATAATTATTTTGTGTACCTTATTGTTATTACTTTTTTTTTTTTTATAGAGAATTTGATGTGGGGGTTCTCTTTATATAGTTGAGGGAGGAGTGGCTTAAAATCTTGGAAATTTGGAGGAAGTTTCTCGGTAAGTGCATGTAATTTATTCGTTTGGTGATTTTTTAGTGAAAAGAGGTTGAAATAATAACATAATATTATATATATAAATATTATTCTGCGCCACTTTCGAAGAATGAGTGGGAAATTTCTTCCCGGTCCTGATATTGACTGCAATTTAACGAGAATGGGAGGAATTGATGGATTCTTAGACATCGCTTGGTTCGTGGATATGATAGTATAATATTTATAATAATATGAATGATGTGGATAAATAATATATTTTGACAATATACATCTTATGTTTGGTGTAAATTACATTTAATTAGTCAAAAGGGCATTTCTTCGTGGAAATTACGTTTTGATATTTTTTGTTTCCCATTATTTGGGTTAATTTGACCAAGACTTTTGAGGCGATGACACAACATATACATACATATGTACGGAACTAAATTTTTCTGTTCCAAACTTTGTTATATTTTGTTTAAACATGTTCTGTTTATACAAATTATTAAAAATTAAACGCATTAAAAATCATGGAGGAACAAAATATAATTAATCATTGATAAACATTAAATTCATTTTTATTTTAAAAAAATAAAAAATTGATGTTTCAAGTACGATAAATTATTAAAACAATATATTGATATTTTTTAATTAAAAAATAGACGAATGAGTCGAAGTGTACACCTAAATTCATTTGTTATGTAGCTTCGAGATACTTCTTTGTTTCTAATTAACATTTTCAAATGTTGTTTATCTAATAGAATGTTTAGTGAAATTTCTTATTCAAAATTTCAAATATTGTTTATCTAATAGCATGGAAAAGTTACACGTCTCCCTCTCCCTTAAAGAAAGGGTAATGAAAATTCAAAAATAAAAAGAAAGTAAATGAAAAAAGATCAAATTAATTTCCCTTTGCGTGCTTTGACTGCAAATTTTTTTTATATCTTGGATGAAACAGTACTTCTCTTGTATCTTTCATGGAAAAAAACGAAATGAATTATTTAAATTGTAATACTAAAAAAATAATAAAGAGCGATTTTAAATAATTATAGAGAGTACGTGATTGAAAATTTGAACAGTTTTTCAGAATCATAAAAATGGATGAAATATATATGGGGCTCTTTCCCTTCGTTTACAGTCATGTTTTTGGTCCTAAGCCCATATATTTTTCAGTTGAAGCCCAAATTTGGAAAAACCCGAAGAACTAATCAAGAGCAAGCCAGAAAATCAGTCACGTTTTTCAAATCCATAGATTTCAAATATATTTTTATTATTTAGATAAGTAATAACATAAAATTCAAATTCATCTCTGACATGTTTATATAATATTTATTTTTAATTAGGAAGTAGTTCAAGGTCACCCAATTATTGTGTGCTGTTAATAATATTGTATGAAGAAACGTGTTTCCCTCATTAGATGTTACGGTGGCTTAGAATTGGACATACAAAAGCATATATTCTTCGGTACTCAAAATAAGGAACAAGAAATATTATGATTCTGCTCAACAAGAGCAGAACTTGTTCATCTCTGTTTCTTTATTTAACATGGCATCAGAGCTCATGCTCTACCGTTATGTGTTGGACTGCCCATAATTGGATCACCAGTTCTGCCCATAGTTGCATTATTTGTAAATTTCACGCTTCAGATGTTCATTCCTAGGCGTGAGAGGGTGTATTAGTTGTCCCACATCGGTTGCATAAAATCTCTGGGAGTTGTATATATGATCTTGGACAATCTTCTCTCCTTGAGCTAACTTTTGGGGTTGAGTTCGGTCCAAGTTTCAATATTAAATTCATTCTACTTTGTACCAATAATACTTAAAAAAGTAAGATACATATTTACGATTTGATCTATCGTTTTATTGTAAACAGTAAAAATATAATCGAAATCTAAATTCATCTAATCAAACACAAACTAAAAGAATTTAGTTTGTCCACTTCAAAATATAATTATGAGATTTAGAATTGTTTCACCACCATTAGACAAGTCCAAAATAAGATGAAAAGATTTTCATTACAAGCACATAAATACAAGGAAAGAAAATAGAAAAAATAAAATTAAAAAACCACCCAGAAAACTAAACCACCTCCAGATTTTTGAATGAAGTTCTGCATTAATCAAAACCCTAATCCAGGAGGTGGAGCAACAGGAGGCAAAGTAAAGCTCGATTTTGAATTGAAGTTTGGTCCTGCATACACGTAATCCAACTCTATTTCCCTTAAATTGTCCTGCAAAAATTTCATAAATTCAGATTATGTGGTTTTTGTAAATGGATCTTCAAAATATATAAACAAAAAATAACCAAAAATGACAAACATGCAAGCGAAACCTGATCCGCAGAATCGTGTGCAACTTCTTCCCTGCCATAGTAATCTGCCATTTCTCTCGAAAACCCTATTCCAACAATAGATTTAGTTTTATTAAACGTAATATATGGCTGCTAATTAATCGGAAGGGGAAAAAAATAGTTATGCCTATATACCATTGGAGATATGGATGACTAAAAAAACCGAGATAAGAAGAACCCTAGAAAAATAAAATTTGCCCATGTTTTGTTTTGGAAATTTTGTTAATGGGAAGATTTTTTTTTATTTCATTAGCAGTGGAAGTTGAGCATAATCCTCTATATAATCTCAAATAAATCTTTTTTTTTTGGTAACAAAAAATTATTTTAAATAAAACTAAAAGTCATCGGGTTAATACGTGTTTTTTTATTATTATTTATAATCATGTTATCATTATTTACCTGCCTCCCAAATTCGGGGTCAAATGGATGAGAAGATGTAGGAGACTTAAGTTAAAATTTTAAAATAAGTTGATATTCGAGTTATTATTATTATTTTTTATTTTAAATATCGAAGGATATGAGTCGTGTGTGGTTCGGTAACTAATATATAAAAAAATTGGAGTAATTAATAACCGTATTAATGCAAAAAATGATTTGTTTCGAATTTCTATACTTTAAATTTGTTAAAAAAGAAAACACATTTTTTCAGGAAAAAGTAAAATTTCAACCCAAAAAATATGATAAAACAGTGTGCAAATTGTATTTTGTGATCCTATGAGGAATTACATGTCTCGACAACTAGATACACGAGAGTTTCTAAGGAGATCACTCATCCTAATACTTTTTTTACATATTCACACTTAACCAACACTTAAAAAATAGGTCAGTTTTAATAAATTGAAATTTTAGTAAAATCATCGGTCAAATTTTGTATATCATATCGAAGTGATTCATATATTTAAAGCTTCAAGCTAAATAACACTTAATCTAATTTTTACCTTATTAGATCATTTATATTATTCAAAAATAGAACCAAATGTAGATCAATAAGAACAAAACATTTCTCGGACAAAATTATCATACATAGTTGGTCCAATATTGTTTATTTAATAAAATAGTTTGTAGGTTACTGGGTCAACCCTTGACTTCACTCAATACACATAAAAAAAAATAGTTTGTCCAATATTGTTTATTTGATAAAATAGACAATGGTATTCTATGTAAGCTTGGAATTTTTTATTTTTGTAGAATTTTAACAAAATAATTTGTAACATTTTTTTCTGCGTCAAAATGATTTGAGTTCGGGAACTATTAACTTGTGCAAGTTTTTTGAGCATTTAAAATTTCGTTATTGATGTAGAAAACATAAAAATAATTGTAGATTTTGGAAATATTTTATCAATCAATACAACTCAATATTCAATACTAAGTGACATTAATATTTAACTATGATAAAACTTGTTGCAGTCAAAAAGCGATAAGCTGTTAGAATGCTGATGAGAATTGGAATATACAATGATTAATCTATATTCCATTAAACAATTTTTTAGAAAATTTTGAACAAATTTTCATAATCAATAAATTTAAAAGATAATGAATTATTTTTTACCTATCTTATTTTCTTGAAAAATAGGATTGAGAGATTTAAAAAACAGAGGGGTTATTTTAGAAAAAATGAAACAAAAACAAATTCACTAATAAAATGGTAGAACGAGGGTATGATTATAATATTAAATAAAACTTCACAAAATCCATTGAACTAGTAATTTTCATCATAATATATTTAAAATTTTGGGGATATTAAAATTTTTTTGCGAATTGCTTTTCAAAATGATCTGATAAAATTCAAAAATAGCCACTTTGCTCAAACACACACCCCAACATCACAAGATTCAAAGAAATCTCATGCATTCTAGATGATCTGATAAAATGCTCGACATGGCTCTTTATTTTTACGCATGTGTCACTCAAATCACATAAAACACTCTTTTCTAGCTCTATGTATCTTATAAAATTATGCACAAAAACTTCGAAAGCAAGCGAAAAAACGAACTACCTCTGCAATATTATAGTCTATCAATTTCGTTCAACCTGAGCTTGTGATATGCACGGAGTTCGAGATGGATGAGCTCACGAGCTCTCCTGAAAGGTTAATGCCCTGGACAGTGCTGCTGGATTGGCATGTAATACTGTAGAGGGTTCAAGAACATCTGATTGTTCATCACTGTTTGATTGGTTTTGGAAGGGCTTGAAAAGTCGAGCTCCACCTGGAGAATCAACAGAGTCATGCTTTATCCCCAGTGTTTCCCATATAGAACTTTTTGCCGCTTCCTCTGGATCATCAATTCGCAGTGTTTTCGGAATCCACAGACTCTTTTCGGGGCTGCTCTCCTTTTGTGTCTCTGCCTCACTGCCATTTGGCGATTTTAGAAGGTTCTCATCCCTGGAATGCTTCCCCAGAGTAGGGGAATTTGGACCAGTGGAACTTTGAGGTGTGTCGCATTGAATGGCAGTAGGCATTGGCGGAAAAACCCAAGGAACATTATAGGCACTGGGTACAGCACAACCCCAATATGGTAGTGTTGTAGAAAAGAATGGCACAGGAAAACTAGCATGACTGAAAGTAGGTGGAGATATCGGAGAGCTCCAAGGATCAGAGTGCCATCGGAAAGGCCAGGGGGCTCCAGGAAAGCATGGTACTTGTGGAGGAACAGGAGGAAAATTTGAGGTCAATTCTGGCAATACATATTTACTCCTGTCATCCGTTGAACTTGCAGTACCAGTGAAAGTTCCAACTGAGGGACCATCTCGGTTCACTTTACTTCCATGAGAAACAGATAAATTCACTTCAGGTATGTGGAATCCATTTCTTGTATTGTTAATGATTGACTCATCAGCAATATGCAAAGCTGAGGCCATTGATTCACATAGAGGTGAATCAGAATTAAATGTAAGGACAGTGCTGTTATTGGGGTTCAGAGCCGCGGGAATCACATTTGGTATATCCACTTGGGCGCTCTGAAGAGCTTCTTGAACAGTTAGATGTCGGAACTGGGACACGTTATTCTTGTTCTTACGGCGGCCAGCACCTATTGGAACATTCCTCATTGTCCCACCAGCTGTCCAGTATCGGTGACAATTCTTGCAGAAATGTCTAGGCTGGTTAACATTGTAATTATTGAAATAACAGAATTTTGTCTCCATGCTATTACATCGTGGGCATGGAAGTATCTTGTCTGGCTTCTTTAAAGTTTTATCCTGTGAGTTACCTGCCCCACTCTGGTCTTCTTCAGTTCTCGAGGTTTTCTTAGCTACAGCACTGTCATCAGCAGAAGGTGTCGACGAGTCCCCAGTTATTGGTGGGATCCTGTTAGAATCTCTTAATTCCTCTGACATCAAAGGTTGGCCTAGATCTCCATCTTTCCCCGCATCTTGTTTTGTACCTGACAGACTCTGCGTGCTCACAATGATAATACATTAGAGAGATGACATGGAAATTTGTTTCTTCTAATTCCATATAGTAAATTATGTTGCAAGAAATAAGCCATGAAGCAACAACCATCATGTGTCAACACCTGCGGATTCTATTTCAGGCGAGACATTGAATATTTAATTGTAATTCATTCCTAAAACTACAAGTCAAAAGATTGTAATGAGCCATCCCCCCTCATTTTGTCTCCCCATCTCCCGCTAAACCCGCCATTATGCGTCAATCGTTAATAACAAGAATTTCGGGACACATTGAACTCAGGCAAAAAGTAAATTAACTCCTCAAACCGTATATCGCAGAGATACAAAAACACACTCCAGTAATCTATCCATGAAGCGAAAAAACATGGATTCGTCTCAATAAGAATCGATTCAACCATTTGTTACGCTACAATATGAATTATGAAGCATGGCATATTTTCTTGGAACCTTTTAGTTTTATATCATACAAGTGATTTCCATTAGATAAATATTCCAGATCCATGCTTGAAGGTTTATTTCGGGAAAAAAAGTGGCTTTTGCAGAGAAATACTGATATCTTCCAGAAATCGGGACGGACACGAGCCAAATTTCATTTTCAAAGTCCTTGAAAACTATCGTACTATCCTAATCAAAGACCCCAGCTCCCTTTAAGCAAAAACAAATCCCTCAACTTCATTGCTCAACCAAATAATTCTTCAAACCAAAATCATAAAACTACCGACTCAAATTAAGTTCCAATTTACACGTCCTAAAATGGCATCAAACAAAAGCTTTCACATCAATCTTAACATTAAAATATTTTTACATCTACAATCTATATCATAAAGATTACCTAAATGAAAGTTCAAGCAGGAACCTACCCTGGAAGTCCACAGAATCTTGCAAAATAACCAAAACTAAAACGAACCCATTGTATTTCACACAAAATCAAGAAAAGGGTCGTTTTCCAATTCATTTCAATTCATACCTTGGTTGATTCTTGCTCCTCTGCATCTAAATCTAAGTTCCTATCTTCAAGCATAGAATCAGAAGAACAAGGGAGATCTTGGCGGGAGCCATCCTCTTCAGCAGCAACAGAGAACTGAGTTAGAACAGGTAAAGATGTCACCACTGGAGCGGCGGCGGCCGCCTCCGGTAGTTCAATGGTCTTTCCAAAAAGTTTTATCTTGGGGTCTTTTTCAACGAACATATTTCCTTCTTCCTCTCTTTCTTCTCTTCTTTATATAATCCAACTACATAATAAAAATTTCAGCAAAATGAACAGAAAAAGGAAAATAAGTGCGTGAAAGGGAATTGGAAATTGGGATTGAGTGCTAGTTTGGGTAACAAAATAGCTTTTTAAAAGAAATACCTAACTAAATTGATTTCTTGACAGTGTTTTAAAAAATTAGCTTCAATAAATAAATATATTTGAGAAAAAACATCTCTTCTTCTTCTTTTTTTACAAGTGAAGTATTCAAAAATATCCCAAAAATCATATTTTATTTGACTTTCTGATAACTTTTTTCCCATCTTGTTTAAATGTCATAAAAAATTTGTATTCTGAAACAAGACAAGGGAATGGGATGAAACCGCCATGTCAGCAAATAAAAAATGAATTTTGAGCCACATGTTATATTGAGGTCTTGTCATCCTCTTCTCTTTTCCCTTTGGTTTTATTTTTTTGATTCTGTTGTGCAAAAGTGGACTTTACGCTATAATCTGATCTGACTCGGCCCTTTTTCTTTTCCCTTTTTAACTCTCTTTTTTGTTTTTTCTTTCAAAAAAGTGGCCCGACTTTTTAGTGTTCTAATATTTTCTTGCTCCTTTTATTGTTATTATTATAATATTCCCATTTTTGTGGTTGGCGACGCAAGTTTGTTATTGTGGACAAAAGTGTTGCATTTTCTTCATTTTCAATGTTCAAGAAAAGGGTGGCCACGCCATGATGCGTGTGGAACGAGAAAAGTTTTTTTTGTTCCTAATGTACATGGGTTGGTAGTGGTGTTCATGACTCGATTCTTTCGGTTTAGGATTTTACAAATATATAATCTTATCTTATATTTTAATTATTTTTCTTCGATTCGATTTTCTACTGAAATGGTTCGGTTATTTCAGTTTTGATATATTTATTTAAATTAGTAAGATAAATATATTGTAAAATATAATATATTATCTTTTTACATGATTTCTTATTAAAATATTTAAATATAAAATCTAAATGAATTACATAAATAACAATCAACTAAATATTAGTAAAATAATTCACCATTCACTGATATCATCTAAAAAAATATATAATAAAAATAAAATTATTAATTTAACGAAATTTTGATTTTTTTGGTCGGTTCGATTTTGACATATATAATCTGAAACCAAACCAAATAAATTTCGGTGTTAAGATTTATATCTGAATTATAAAATTCGTTTTTTTGTTCGATTTTTTCGGTTTGAATTTTCTTTTTTTTTTTTCGGTTTTATCCTAAGTTTGAACACTCCCAATAGTTGGTGTGGTCTATCGTTCATGATTCATCTGATATCAATATCTTAAAATTGAGACGTGATCTCGATTTTAATACATGATGGTTACAAACTCATTTTGTATATTTTAATGAATTTACAATACTTGCAATAAATAGTTCGAACAATATTAAATGATTCGATTAAAACGTCAAAATACACCCATGAGATTATATTTTGTTGTATGTATCAAAATAATAAGATTATAAAAACCTAAACTCAGGTTTAGCTTTTATCATAAATATATAAATAATACAATAAGTAACGAAAACAAAGTTGGGCCAAAATCGTGGATTTCTTTATCAAATTGTCATCGTTAATTTTTTTAATATATGATTTTGTTGTATTTTTTTATGTTTAAATGGTAGCTTCGAGCTTTGCACTCATTTTGAACCACATACCATTCATGTGGTCACAATTTATGTTTAACATGAATAAATATGTATGCCCACCAATTTTTTGATTTCTATAAAATTCCATTTCCAATTATATGCATAATGTATGTTTATGTTGTCACAAAAAGTGAAATTAATCGTCGCTATTTCACGGTCCAATCGGAACAAGATCCATGATAGAAGATGTTCTAAAATCTGTAATTTAATTTTTTAATATGAATAATCTTAAAAAAATTCCCATGCATTTGAAAGTGCAACGAAATAATTGCATGGAAAGTGTTTCAAAATAAATAAATAACAGCATGTCTCACATATCTATATTACTAGGATAAATCGATCTAATCCATAATTACAATAAAAATTAATATGTTTTTTTTACTCAAATCAATATATATTACACAATATACATTTGACATAAAAAAAACAATACTTTTAATTCAAATAAATAAATATTATACAATATTATGAGGGATCTTGAATATTTTTATTATAAAATTGATACGTGAGATCGTTTAATATTAGTTTTTTTAAAAAAATAATTAAGCGACAAGAGTAAATAAATTGGAAGCAAAACAAAGCCATGCCATTGAAGTCCATATTAAAGTCCATTTCCTAGACCTAGCCCATTGATGTATTGTAATGTAATGGGCCAGCTAATTTTAAGACGAGGTGTAGCCCCTTAAGAAAATTTGAAAATTATAATTTAAATATAATTTTTATAGTAACTATATATTTAATCTGGAGTACGGTCTCACGAATCTTTATCTGTAAGACGGATCAATCTTATCGATATTCACAATAAAAATTAATACTCTTAGCATAAAAAGTAGCATTTTTTCATATATGACTCAAATAAGAGACCAGTCTCACTTAATACGACCCATGAAACCGTCTCACACAAATTTTTGCCTTTAATATACCATCTTTAAAGTCCATCTCTTTTCCCTTGGGTCCCCAATTTATAGATCAATCCGATCAATTTTTATTTATATTTTATAATTCTATTTCCGAACGTCTTTAATCAACATGAAATCCGCAAGTAAACCATTAATAAATAATTTCAACATTGGCGTCCAATCGATATATGAATGAATTGTCCAATTTTTAATTTTTTAATCAATTCTTGGAAATGTCTAAATTTAATTGCACAACACACGCACACAAGGAGCCATGCAGATCCATGGCATGTCCTAGCTCGATCCATGAAACAAATTACGATAAATATATTTCGAACCGTTCGATTTTAGGGGAGGAAATGAATCCGTTTTATATGAACCATACGTAGCGGCCCAACAAATCCGATAATAAAAGAAGATTGAGGTTTTAGGGTGAATAATATATGAGCCATTCGCTTCATCATGTTACGACAAGTGAACGATAACGGTTTAGTTCATCTTACTTATGTGGGTATTGTCTTCATGATAAAATGGATGACCAATATTTGTTCCTACATATTTAAGACCACTTTTTTTTAGAAATGATATATATAACAATATCTTACTCTTTGAAATGGTAGGATCTCATCTACTTTGATAACTAAAGGCGTAATGCAACACGAGGTAGAAATAGAAGCTACACTGTAATGACGTCTAATTGACTTCATTGCCTCTCGTCTCTGCTTCTCAAAATCACCAGCCGGCTTAGATTTTCTTGTTCTCTTGCGTTTGGATCTCGATTCTCTTTAATATCTATCTGTATCTGGATTTTGAGTTGTTTGATGAATAAAGATTGGGCGGCCACCGACGAATTCCGATCTTGTTATGCGTCGAAAACCAAATCTCTCCCAGATTCATGAATTGGTTTGATCTGAAAACCTACTGTTTAGTTGTGGGTTTGGTTCAGAATTTGATCTTGATTGGTGGGTTCTTGAGAAAGACTCGGTCTAGGTCTTGATTTGGTGTAATCACAATCCAAATGGTCTTTTTTCATAGCTCGATTTCGGTTGACAAGCATATAGAGATGCCCAAATCCGTGAACTCAACCGACCCTTCCTTGAAGCTTCGGCAAATTAATCAGTTCCACAAGAACAAAAGGACATCAAACGCTACGAATCAATTGAACATCCCGGCCTGTGAGCAATCTCGTTCTGCTATAATTGATGTTATAATCTCGATTGCTGTTATTGGAGCATGTGGATTTTTGCTCTATCCTTACGTTCAGATTTTAGCGCACAAAAGTATTGAGCTTGGTGAAGAAGTTGTAGTTGTTGTAACCGAGGAGATTTTTCATTCCCCTTTGTTGTTTGGGTGCTTAGGACTTAGCATTTTATTCTCAGCAATTGCACTCGTGGGGATCATGGTGTGTACAGATAGGAGATGTGGTAAACGTGGCTGCTGTGGTCTGCATAATGCCCCCGAATTCGATATTCAAATAGAGACGGAGGATTGCCTCAAGAAACCTGATATGCTAGAAAAGGCTGCATTAAATAGGGGACTGTTTGAATTGCATCGTGATCACCATAGAGAATTGGAGGCAGAGCTAAAGAAGATGGCTCCACCTAATGGGAGGGCGGTTCTTGTTTTTCGAGCAAGGTGTGGGTGTTCTGTCGGGAGAATGGAGGTTCCTGGACCGAGGAAATCTCGAAAGGTAAAGAAACAGTGTCAATAGGATCATTAGGATTATGTTCAATAACAGGTGGCTATAGCGATGTGATATTATGTTAGTCTCCACATTTGAATAAAAGCTCGCTAAGACCTATTGGAATAAGTTATCTGAACAATATAGCATACAAACTGGTCATTTGAAGATTAGCTGTAACATTCTAAAACCATTTTTTTGTGATATTTTAATAGTTCAAAATTGTTTATCTTTATTTGGTACTTTACTGCTTTGCATTTTTATGATTTTTAAAATGTGAAACAAAGATTAGTTTTTCAGTTTATTATCATTTATGTTTTACTTGATATTCCACTTTCAAGAGTGAAAACTTTTGTGTTTTATCGATGCTTTGAGGCCTTTTTTAGTTTTTGGGACTTCAGAATATGTGTCTTCGATATTCATAAAATTATATTGAGATAAATCCGAAACAAGATTGGTAGATTCCTTTTCTTGGTTTTTGCATTAGATCATGGCGAGTTCTGACAAATATGCGAGTGCTGATCTGAAAAGATTGGATTGTCAACCTCTCAAATTTTTGGAGAAGGAAACAGGATTGCAGATAGACTTACATAAATGCACCTGAGCGCTTGGACTGACATAATCTTGATACATGAGTGGACGGACAAATGTAAATCTATGTAGCCATAAAGTAAACTAAATGATTTCCCTGTTTGATTTGGATCCACCCACACTTTCGACACCTATAGCGGATGCCCACGTACCGCTCCATGAGAAGGGTGGTGGATAAAACTGGCCTTGCGCTTTCAGTCTCATCTTCGATGAGATCTGCCCTTTTTCCTTTTTCTACCTTTTCAGAATAATAAGGTGGCTTTATAGGGTCCTTAGACCACAAAGAGAAAGGGAAGCAACGGGGTTGATGCAATATTGGGGTCTGGAGAGTCAATATCCACATTAACTAGACACTTTCTTACAACCATGTCTTGTAACTTGTATCTTGTTTCTACACATTAAACAGAGCAGTTTTTGATGTGCTCTTACTTGGTTCAAGCCATCCAAGTTGGTCTTCTGAATTCCCCGAGGAATAAAGAAGGAAATACAATGAATACCTCCATTTAAGTGGCTTTCGCTTCTTGTTCTTATTCCTTGTAATTCTTCCCTGGGTTAAGCATCAATAACTTTCTCTGCCTGAACCTTACTCGCAAAGTTACCAGGTCGAGAAAGAGAGGACAAAATCATCGATCCCATAAATGATTTCTTGTAAAAAATAAAAAGAAAATGCTTCGACCCATGAATTCAAGTCTACGGGAGTCCAAAGAAATGATTTTTGCTCAATCACAAATGGGCTTCCAAGTTTGTTACTTAGTTCTACTGTTTTTTTAATCAAGTTTACTTGCCCCAATTGTTCAAGTATTTTTAATCAAAGGAAAAATCAAACACAACCTCTTCTGATTTTTGTCTCATCTGCAATCAATTAACACAAATCCACGTTCAAAACTTGAGTACCTAATCAAATACTCTTCAAATTTTCTTTCTTCTAAATGAATATACAACAAAAAATACAAGCTAACAAAACACTAATATTAGCTTAAGCAGGCGAATAAGCTTCAGTTGCAGAATACATTGAACATGTGAATTCTGGCTTCACCGAGTTACCACACTCCCTCTCTCCCATTAGCTTAAAGCGCGAGAGGGACGAAAAAGGTGCAAGTGCGAATTAATGTATTTACTGAGATCCAACAAAATTTGATTAAATTCCATCTTTTTTGACAAGCTTTGCCGTAAATGTGGAGAAATTTATTTGGAATTCTTTCAAATGACTTGTTCATGCGAGAAAATATACCTTCATTTTTACAAATGTTCAATTATCTCCTCCAAAGCTGTGTAAGTCCCAACAACTAGAATCACACCACCTACCAACACAATCACCCATATCAACACCATTTCAAACCCGAATCTCCGATAAATTCCAGAAATCTTTAAGAAGCAAACACATGGAAGTATAATTGAAGCTGTAACACTCAAAAATGCGCCAACAAGTGACATGAGATACCCGAAAAAAGGGATGGCCACGGCCACCATGATCGTGCTAAGTACCAACCCGGTTCTAATCAAGACGCTAAGTCCTCTACTAGGGCTTGATGTGAGATGATTTTCAAGTGCACTTATCACTGGCTTTAGCATCAGAGCATACTTAGCGAATGGATTCACAAGTGTAGTGTAAATTGCTACCTTCGAGCTGGTTTTACTTGTCGGAAGATTTAACGTTACTTGGGACTCTGCCTTCGAACCGAACATCAGATACCCCAAAACCGCCATGGATGCGTAGCTAGTCGTTATAACAAGAAAGCAAACGAGCATGACCTGCGATTAAAGTCACATTTCACAACCAGAAATAAGAAAATCGAAAACTCAAGTAATCAAAACCGAAATCTTGTTTAGTTTATACTTTATTGTACCTTAGAGAATTTCTTTTGGTCTTTCATCGAATTATATAATGCAGGGAAGACTGGATGAGCACAATAACAGAAGGCGTGCAAACTCACAGCAATGGGAAATCCTTTCAAATTCACAAATGTTCCCTTTCCATGAAATCCAATCCCATCAAACACAGCAGCCCATAGAACTGAACCAATGAGTACAAATGAAGCCATAACTCCTGTAGCAGATATATAAGAAAGAATGCTCATATCGTTTAACCAAACAGTGGGAAGTATAAGGAAGCCTATTATGACAATAAAGTTTTTTCTTCCTCCCAAAACGAGCCCGCCGATGTTGTACTCCATGTCTGGAAATAAGTCATACAAATTATCTCCCTCTAGTATCAAAAAACCTGTTGCCACCAAGTAGAGTTCAATGTTCGTGGCTATGGATATGATTGCCCGTCCTTTAGACCCGAATGATCGGCCACCAATATCGGAATAGCTTCTTATGTTCTTGTCCATGTCCAAGCATCTTTGAATCAACAATGCAGTATAGTAAGTTGAGGCCGCTATAAGGAAGAAGAATATCAAACTCAACCAGCCCCCAGACGATACCGCATGAGGAAGTGATAATATTCCGACACCTGAGAAACCCAAAGAAACGAAGCGAATCAGTATCAATTTCAAATAAATGCACTAAAAGAATCATCGAGAAAGATAATTTATCAAACTATGATTTCGGGTGTGTCAAATAATGTAGAATGCTGTTTGTTAATACTATCAAATTAATTTATATGATCACGAAATTTTATAGCATATCTATTTAAATATGATTATGCTTCGATACTATTTTCGAGAAATGTGTGATATGACATTGAGAAGCGTAAAAATTGACAACAATACATTTTGCATAAGAAAAAGATTGTAAATGAAAATGAAATATTTGTGCTTATACGATATTTCCTACAAAATATTTGACAGAAAATATTCTTGAAGTGACACGTGGAAACACCAGAAAAATACGTGTAAAACTTTGATTACACCACCATTAATAAATTCCAGTGAAAAGAGAAATACATTGATTCTCGCTTTCCTCAGTTAAAGCTTGGGATCCAGGCGCAACCCACGACGAACAGGAACAAACAGAAGAAATAGAGAAAAAATACCTGATAAAGCATTGACGCTATTGAAGCAGGTTTTGAAGAAAGAAGTAGAGCCTGAAACGAAACCATGATCGTTGTCCTTATGATCGATTATCTCGTCACCGTTTCCGATCAGGAGCGGCACTACGATAGCTCCGTTGCCGTCTTCCACGCCTGCTTTCATTGGATTTTCCGAAAGATTTATGGAGGTCTGTGTGGAGAGTGGTGTAGTTCTGTGTGCTTTGTGAGAATGTGTGGGGTGAAGCTTATCATGTCACAAGGCTTAAGAGGGTGTCATACGGCTCCTGAAATAGAGATTTCCATCAGGCCAGTAGGCTTTTGCTTTTTAATGAATTTATATTCTTTATTTATTAATTTTTTTTTTGTTACAAGGGAGGGGGGACATTTTACATGTCAAATAAAAATGAATTTTTTTGAAAATATATCAATAGTTTCATAATTTTAAAATATGTCATGTCTCTTATAATATATATAAATTCAAAGGAGCATCAAAATTTTCACTATTGAAAAAAAAATTGAAACATTATACGCTGGCACAAAATGCCTAGTGGTTTTGTCTAGTTTTGAAACATTATTAGCTGCCACAAAATTCTTGTGGTTTTGCTTGATAACTAGACGTTGCCTCGGAGAGTCGTAGAACATGTGTCAAACTACCTTAAAATTTACTTGCTCTTTGGATGATTTAATTGTAATAATATGTAAAATTTTGTAAAATAAACTAAAACATGTAAAAAAAATACAATACTATACCAAGATTGTTTGTAAATTTTGTTTTCCCAATGGTTTTTCCTTACTTGTTTGAAGAATCTAAGTCAATTTAATTTGCTTTTTTAATGGGCACAATCATTGAATCCGTCTCTACCAAAGACATACGCGTAAACAGACGTCGCATATAGAAGATAAGCAACGTGTGGATGTGTCTTCGAGGGATTTGACATGGGAAAATTCCCATTCCAAACAGAAAGAAGAGCCAACTTTTAGTATTAATTTTGAGACATCAAAACTTGCAAAGTCGACAATGAATTTATTAAACAATTTTGAGATACTTATGGTTTAAAATATAATATAAAACCACTGAAATAATTATTTTAATAGTTAGTTTTATCTAAATTATTTGCAAAAGAAAATATCTAATTAAAAATATTTTAATATACCAAAATTTGAAATTTTATAGCAGAATAATATTTTTGTATTAATAAACTTTATATGTTAATTAATGGATTCCGAATTACGTAATTTCTTGTTTTTTTTGGATCGAAATTAAAAAACCATATGAAAATCGAAAATTTCCGGGAACTGGCAAACAGTGTTAATATGCGTGCATGGCCTCGTTGTTTTCATTCATTGGACCAATATTTTACATCCACGTTCTTTTATTAAATGCACCACCGTCATGACATATATAGAATCTGAATTAATTAGTATACTAATAATTTAATATGTTATATCAATAATGGTTGTTAGGATCAAAGTTTATTATTAGGCTAAAAGTTATTGTTGTTAAGTCGATCAATATAAAATTTTAGTTCTTTATACTTGTGGCAACATAAAGTGCACCAACTTGGATTTTAATAGATAGGATTGTTAAGCTCATGAGTCTGGGAAGCTACGTGTCTATCTGCTGACGAACAGAATCTTAATATGCGTACATGGCCTTGTTGTTTTCATTCATTGGACCAATATTTTACATCCACGTTCTATTATTAAATGCACCACCGTCACGACATAGAATCTGAATTAATTAGTATACTAATAATTTAATATCTTTTATCAATTTAGAAATCAGTATTTCCCTTTCTCAATAGTTGGTCGTATCCCAGCAGAGACAATATTATCCATAAGATCTGACGTAACTCTTTTACGGCCCACTTATCCAACCAGATCAAGCGACGCAACGTCATCAGTTTGACGCACGAGAACTTCTCACGAGGTCACTCATTTCAGCATTATATTCATTCATGTACGCTCAACCCAACATTTCCCTCAAAAAATATATAAATATGCTTCTTGTGAGACTTGAACCCATGACCTCGCTCTCATACCAATTTTAGGATCAAACGCTCGTCGTTTTACCAAAAATTATAGCTGGTGGTGATTGTACAACTCAAATCTTTTAAACTGCATAGCAGCCTAAGCACTATGGTTCGATCATTCTACCCAGCAGAGATAACTATTGCAAATCAACAATCTCTCTTCTAATAATTGCATTCATTGCAATCAATGAAAATTGAACCTATGACTTTGGCTCTGATATCAATTGTTAAGATCAAGCATTTGCCACTTGGGTGCTAATGGATCGGAGTGTTAAGCCATGAGTCCGGGGATGTGCATGTCTTTTTGTTGGCACTATCTTATATCTCTTGGACATTAGTATCCGTTAAGATCTGACATCACAATTTTACGGCCCACCTAGCCAAACAGATCAAACGACAGAACGTCAGCAGCTTAACGTACGAGAACTTCTCAAGAGGCCACCTATCTCAGTACTACTCTCACTCATACATGTTTAACCCAATATTCCTCCTCCAAAAGTACATAAAATATGCTTCTTGAGAGACTTAAACATATGACCTCGCACTGATACCAATCGTAAACCGAACGCTTGTCGCTTTACAAAAGTTATAACTGGTGGTAATGGTGCAACTCAAATTTTTTAAACAGCATAGCAGTCTTAACATCATAGTTCAATCACTTTACCTAGCAGAGACAATTATAACACCTCAACAATGATGTAGCTAGAAAACATATATGTAGTTTAACAATATTAATAACTATTTTGTTTTATAACATATAGAATGTAAAAGCATATATATATTAGAATGTAAAAGGAATGTAACATCGGTAGGGATAGTTTTTCCACGAGAAAAAGAGTTGGATTCCTGTGATAGACCTCTTGTACTACCGACTTCATAGTTGAACAACATGAACATTCTTTCTTACATATCCGCAAGAAAAAGTATGGCTTCATTTGTACTCCTCATTTTCTTCTACTCTAGCATTTCCTTGCAAATTTTTTTAGGACAAAGTGAGACAACCTATCATTAGTCTTAAAAAATAATTTCTTAGTTGGATTATATTTAGTTTAATTTGAGCAAATTTCCATATTCTGTTTGAATATTAGCGTGGAATGGCGCGGAAATATCATTGGCAACTGGACAATGACATCTTGTGAGAAATCCAAAAAATAAAGAAAGAGTTCAATATATTAATATATTGTTAATGTTGGAACTAAAAGATTTGCGCCGTATTGATCATTAAACATGCTTAATTACTTTTCAGGCTTTGGGTAGTTTAATATTTGGGTGTACATGTAGAGGTCCAATTACAGCATCATGGGCCGATATATATAATTATTCTGTTAACCCAAATCTTACACTATGGTCCAATAATTCTTGATAGTGTCCAGTTGGGCTGTTGCATATAGGATTAGGTCCAGTAAGTAATTCAATTTGTCGTAAATGCTTCTACAAGTTATCGATTTGCAGGCTTTGAAAAACCCGAAAATTATTTCTCTCTCATTTTTTTTTATTATTTTGGTGGGTTGTTGTGTGTCAAACAAAAGCAAGACACACCCATGAACTTCTAACTTCTCCCATATAGGTCAATTTATTGAATTTGAGTCCTCTTCAATTAAGGAAACCCACCCAAAAGCTCGAGAGTGCAAATTCAAAGGGTCATCCAGAATTACATATGTAAAAGAAAATTAATATAATAATTCAAATTCAAAACAAGCCAAAATACAAAAAAGAAAATTGAGGGTTAACGTAAATCTGTAAACCTGGATCTTTCTATCATCTAATGGAGAGTAGTCATTTTTTTTTTTTTGAAAAAAATCGGTTCGGGTCTAGTAGGTAGGGTCGTGTCCGAACGGGGACATTGCCAAATTAAGACGGGGCTCAGAAATCGCAGCAGACCTGCACGTCCTGCTGCTCCTTATGTACGTCGAATTGGTAAAATAAATAAATAAACAATGTAACTCTCACGCAACCATTTCTGTACACTCTGTTCAACTTTTTATATCTCTTTATTACTCCCATTTTCTCTACAAAATATGAAAACCAAATCTTGAACAAAACATCTGATTATCAAGAAAGAACGTCTGATATTGCTCACCATAATGAGTATACGTATTGTTGAATCTTGAAAGGACTATTCCCAATATAAGTAGTTCTACTTAACTTTGTAATTTAAAATGGGGAGTTTGGTCAATACGACAGATAGACGAGTGTTGGTCCAAAAAAGAATTTAGAGGGGTGTGTGAAATTAGTATAAAGAGAAGGCAAATGTATAAAACAAGTGGTTAAGAAGCAACCACACAAATCAAGATTTCTTTATTATCTCTTTATCCTCTTCTTCATCCTCCAAACAAAAGCTTACGCCATGGTTACATTTTTTCTCCACCCATCCCTACATGCCTAAACAAACATTACATTCTTCCTTGTGTTTTCTTGGAACCCTTAATTCTGACCCTAATCACTTGCTGTTAAATTATTACAAGCTTTTAACAAAACATTAAACCACTTGGTCTCTGCTGCTATGAACCTGAGCAATTCAACCCCGGAAGCTGAAACCGAGACTCCTACGCGGATCCCACCAGCCAAGTTGTTGCCTTTCAGCAACGGCCTGCTGAAGCGCCACGCGCCGCTGCAGCTGCGCCACCCGCTCGTGGTGACATACAAGGAATGCCTGAAGAACCACGCCGCGGCTCTCGGGGGGCATGCTGTCGACGGGTGCGGGGAGTTCATGCCGTATTCGAACTCAAGCAACTCTGATCCCACCCCGTTTAAATGCGCAGCGTGCGGCTGCCACCGGAATTTCCACCGCCGCGACCCGGAGGAGCCGCCTCTCCTGCAGCCGCCTAATGCTGTCCCGGCCCTTGAGTTCCACCCGCTCCACCGCCACCACCCTCCGCACGAGCCGCTGCAGGCTAACAGCGGCGACAGCCCGAATGATTCGCCTTCGCCCCCACCGATCTCTTCCTCGTACTACCCCTCGGCACCGCACATGTTGCTGGCCCTCAGCCACGGCCTGACCACAATTCCCGACAGCAGTATCACTCAAATCCCCGCAACCATCAACCCCACTTCCACCCCGGTATCGAATTCCGGCTGCAGGAAGCGTTTCCGCACTAGATTCACGCAAGATCAGAAGGAAAAAATGATGGAGCTAGCCGACAGGCTGGGTTGGAGAATGCAGAAGAAAGATGAAGATTTAATAAATGAAATCTGCGCTGAAATCGGTGTTGATAAAGGGGTTTTCAAAGTGTGGATGCATAACAACAAGAACACTTCTGGTAAAAACAAAGATCATCATCAGCTCACATTATCTAACAACAGCACCGCGATGTCCTCCCCGCCTGCCGCAGCCACCAGCAACGGCGTCAATTACAGCGATTTCAGCTCCCCCACCGCGGCGCTCTACCACCACCAGCAAGAGAACAATGTCAATGGCAGCAAGCAAAATGTTGGTGGGCAAGAAATGAATCAGCTTCATCTCCAAGATTAGGTCTCTGGTACTAACTAGTCTTCTTTTTCTTGATCTCTCATAGAATCTGGTATTTGTGCTGATTTAGATCTTCTTTTGTCTCAATCTTGTATTAATTATCTGCTGATATGGTTAATATCCATTCAGTTTTTTTTTTTTCTGCGGCCTTGATTAATCATGCATTCGCTTTATTTATTAATTATTAATTTGCAGCCCATCCCAAGATCCCACCTTTTTGCAATTACACATGAATTTGATATAATCTGAGTTCTGTATTAAGAAACGATAGAGTTCTTTGTCTGGGAACGAAGCAGCACAAAAGTGGCGGTTCCCTTTATTATTCTTTAAATTCCAGTTTTGGATAATTAATAACAGCGAAAATGTGTCCATGTTTAGAGTTATGTTATCGCTAATTTCACTCTTAAAAAATGTTATTATTCTATGATCAAGAATTCACAAGAGACTTCTCGACTTTTTTAAAGAATTTTTCTAGCAATGAATTGCAATTCATTTTATTAGAAAAGTCTCGTAATTTTTTTTAACTTTAATATAAAATATAATAGGAAAATTTCTCCAGAAAACAAAATAATTTTTGTGATTCTATGTAATAATCATGTTTGTTTAACTAAAGATAATTAGCCCACATGATATATCTTGTCCGAACAATATAACGCCATACACATCATCTCACGTTCAATTCTAAATTTATAATATTTTTTTTTTACAATTTATCATCTATAACTGATCATCATATTTTTTGTAACCAACCCCTTGTTGATCCCAATGTTAACATGACATAAAATTATAGAAACTTTAATTTGTAGATCTTTGAAATGCATGTGGCACTTAACAAAAAAACATATAATAATCGTGTTTAAGACTTTAAGGTAGATGATGTACTCGCGTTATCTTATAATAAAGTACTCCAAAGCTAGCTTTTGTACTAAGATATTTTTGGTTGGCTTAATTTGGTAACAAAGCTATCCATTAGAGGAATCTTTTAGGTAACAAATTAGAACTTCGTCTATGTCCTATATATCTAACAATTAGGTTTAATGAAGATTCCGATATTATTGCTTTCTTTTAAAGGGAAAACAACCTCAAATGATAATTATGGGAAAATGACGAAAGGACAATGTCTTTTCCATCCATTTGTATTTGTGTGTGTTTCTTGGTGGTCATATATGAAGTCATTAATCTTGTTCTGTTAGAGGGGTGCATGCCATCTTCCTCATTATTCATTTCATTTCACCAACCAAAAAAAGGACCTTTAATATTTTTCAAGATAGTTAATAAATGTTATTTGACCCTTTTTTATGTACAAATTCGGAAATACCATCTACTATTATTATTTTTTATGTCGAAAATATTATTTTTATATTCAAATTATTTTTTTGATATGCGTACCCACAAACGAACAAAATCTATATATTAAAAATGAATGTTTGATGCAATATTTAGTAGGTCAAATTGAGTTGTCTATGGCCTTGATATACAAAATTCTACAGCTAATTATTTGCTAAAGAATTAAAACATTTAATGAGAATAAATTGATTTCAACTAGATTTGGTTTTGGATTAATTGAAATTAAAGGTGAATGAGCAAACTCCATGAAGGAAATTAAGAGGGATCACGTGGTGTAGCAATAAATTGGTAGCAGATATTGAAATTGATGTGTTTAATTCTCAAACCCAAATGTTGAAATATCATGGCAGTAAATTGCCATTTACAATGGTCGGTCAAGCGGTCCTGGTCATTAAATTACAGGGAAGTAAATTGGGACAACGTCCTTGGAAAGATAGGGAAACGTTTGTTCTTATTATGTCTTTTTTTTTTTTCCAAAAAAATAATTTTCAATATATTTTTATAGATTAAAGTGTCATATGTTCGATTATCAGAGTGTAATAATCGATCATGCTGGAAAATCGATTAAAACGTGGATCTTAGACTGCTGTATATTCTAAAAATATTCGAGTTGTACTGTTAGCTCATTTCGAGAAAAAACAATTTTTTATTATGTTATTTAATGAAGAACGTTGTATGTATTTAGTATTGTTATAGGATGTGAGATATTTAAAATTCTAAATATCATACAGTTATTTTTAAATAATTAAAAAATAAAGTTAACTATATTTTTTAAAATAAAGTTAACTATATTTTTTAAGTGAAATAAATATAAAGTTTATGTTAATTTAATATTTCTAGGTGATGTAAATATAAAATATGGGCTTAACGAATTACATATAATTAACCATTAGTAAGCTCGATTCAGGCTCTTTCAGATAGAGACATGTTAGATTCAAGCCCGGAAACGTACCTCTTGGGTTAAACTCGTGCTTTACCGTCTCAAGCTCGAGCACTTGGTTTCCGTGATAAATTTTTTTTTTACCTTTAAATAATACTTAAATTATCGTTTTGATTCTTTTTATTACATATTATTAAAAATTTATAGCATATTTTGCAAACAAAAAAATCAAAGATTGTGCTTCAAATCCCTACTCAGTCTAGCTCAAGCTCGGATGATAAAATTTTTCATCTAGTCTGGCTAGATAGGGGATAATGTTTTCTGAGCTCGGCTCGACTCGACTCGAGTACAAACAAACTGATCGCCGTATCAAATATTATGTTTTTTTATTTATTATTTTTTACGTTGTAGCTAGTAAATGATTGGCCACGTCGAATGTTTAACTATCATTTTTTCAAATAAAAATGAAGATCAATTATTATATGATGTTGACATTCTTTTATTCATCATATAGAATTTAAGTTAAATGTGAAATTGTGTTCAAACGGAAATTGGCCCAAAAAGCCTTATTCTGAATCAGCAGGACCCAAGTTGACATTCTGTTGGGCTTAGATTGGAATGGAGTGCAAGAGAATTAACTGTTTGGATGCATGAGGCAATTTTAAAATGGGCCAATTGATAAAAAAATATAAGTAGACTATATATATAGACATTTTTAAGAAACCAATTTATTAGTCAATAAATTTTAACTAGACATAAAATGTTCGATCTAACAACAAAGTCTCAAGTTTGAAATAAGATATCGGGTTTGAGATCCAAACGTAACAAACATCATCGAATGGATGATAGCCCAATTTATATTCCAACTTCTCTACTAAATTACACACCAAGTAACTNACTAAGCCCTTCGAACACATAGGACTATGAATATGTACATCGATCCATCGAGCTACATATCTATAATATTATTTTAAAACCGCGATGAATCGAGATATCAAAGAGGAAAAGGAAGGTAAAAGATAGTAAGGAAAATAAGTCAAGAAGACGAACTTTTTATCCTCAAACACTTCACAACAAACATAGCGAGTCCATCATATTTTTCCATTCTTCAAATGGTCTCAAGCTTCTCTTTATAATAGTAGGAACTCTTTATGCTCCAAAACTATGAAATCGATGCGCTATGGATTTGACAAGAACCGAATTAAATTAACATATACCTAAAAGTTTGCTCCCTATATATTCTATATACCTAACCTTATAACAACTTTCACTCATATCCATCGCACATGAGATTTGAGTGGATCGTCGTTTTGGAGGAGCATAGATTTAGTTCTAGTTTTTCCCTTTGCTTCATTACCAATTCTATATATCGTACCATATTAAATCAAAATACTTAGGATACATTTGAATCTTTTCTTGGCATTCTAATGAACAATTAATACTCTTCGATTGAGTTTATGTTACACGACTTGAAAACTAATATGCATGATTATACAAATTTATGGAAAAATTATAAATGGTTGAAGACTCGATCTGATTTGGTATTTAACTGATTCAGGAGATTGGACAGTGATTTGGAGAGCATAATTAACGAAGCCAGCTCTTGATTATTTTCAGATTTCGTGGTTTAGTCGAAAACGTTCTAGTCGAATTTCCTGCATTTCATAACTTCTAATGTGATGGTTTTTCAATAATTTTTTTTTAAAATTAATTCATTAAAAGAGAAAGTGTGTAGACTCGTGGGATAAAGTCAATGTATCTTGTATTCTTTCCACAAATTCATGGCTAACAAACATACATACATACATATACACTTATATATGTATATGTATATGTAGTAAATCAAATATAAAAGACAAAAATAAATTATTTCAATGCTTAGTAGAAATCACCATTCCTGACGCTTATATAATCAAACCATAAAAAATCGTACAATAATTCTATTTCACTTAATTAAACAATAACAATAATGGCAAAAAAAGAAGAAGAAGAAGAAAGAAAATGACACACGCACGCACACACACACAAAACAAGCACAAAACACTATACGGTATTTGCACTTACTCTATACATGTGTTGTTTTCAAGCTCTAGCCAGGGAAAAGATCACTCAAAACCCACCTCCCCTTCCGCCTCTCCTCCCCCCTCCTCCACCCTCCGGTGGAAGTTCCGGTGGCAGCCGCAGGCGGCACAGGTGAGGGCGCCGCTTGTTCCCTCCTCCCCAGCAGCCATGAACTCCCTGCACCCGTCCACCGCGTATCCTCCTACGTTGGCTGCATGGTTTTTCTGGCACTCTCCATATCTCACAGTTCTCACCGGAAGAGATGAATTTTCGGAGTTCCTCGGAGAGTTATCGTTCATCGTTAAAACCATCTGACGTTTCTTCATCTCCTCTTTTGACTAATTACCAATTTCTTGGTGTTGGCAAAAAATGGAAGAGAAAGAATTGGATTGTAGTGAGAGTTATGACATCTTTGGTGCAGAGTGAAACCCTAACCCTATGCCATTATTTATACACGGAATACACTCTTTTTGGCAAAAATAATACTTAATGATGAAATTATTACAAGTAATTATTAGAGGAATCATGAATGAATTAATTTTGAAACTTATTTAATGCACATGATATTGTTGTGACCAATTACAGTTTCTATTTTATATATTATTATTATTACCATTACGTTTAATAATTAAAGCTTTACCAAACTTGATGTCCCTATTAAATGATTAATAAATGATCCATCACCACATTCAAAAATCTTGAAACTCAAGTGTTCAAATTCAATGTGTGTGTTCTCAATGAAATATAAAATATTAATATCAAATAAATAAACAGCTAGAGTTGACAGTTTCAAATCCATCTGAAATTTTTATTGGCAAATTGCCAGTTCTTTTCCTTTTTATTCATGTGGAAAATAAATTAGATTATAAAATTCATGTGGAAAAGAAATTAGATTATAAAATTGGTGGTGTCAGGTGTTTGTTTGCAAGGATTAATAGCTATAATGCCTGATATTCCGTGAGTCAGATGCTCGATCATACAATTAGTACCAATCTAAATATAATGTATTAATTGGATTCTCACAAGTTAGGTGGAAATTAAAATTCCGAAATTAGTCTTGTACATGATAAGTTTTGACTTTTGATTATAGAGTCCTCCAAATATGATCTTAGACAAATGAGGTAGTTTTTTTTTTCGCTTTTAGTTGTTTTTGTCAATATGCTTACATGATGTAGAACGATACTGATGTAGCATTGGATATTACGTACTAACATATTGCCGGGCATTACTAATGCATCTAGCACCACCATGTCAGTACTTCGAAGAGAAAAAATTTAAAAAAAAACAACAATTATTAGATCCGTAGCAAACTCTTACAAATAATTACATAATTAAAAGCAAGAAAACAGTAACATACAAAAGGAATTTTATAATTTTTCAAGCTTGGATCGGTACAACTTACAAGAATTATTAATGCCTTCAGGAATAGTCGGGATTCGGGATGTTTTTAACATGTTGTTATGTATGATTGCCTTTTCCACATATCGAACCAATACATTGTTTTGAACTTGTGAAGAATTATATATTTTTTTATCATGTAATTTGAACGCTATTAGACGATTAATGGCCTCAGACTCTTTGTCAAACAATTTTCCTTTTCTTTTTTCAATTTAACACTTTTTTTAATCGACCCCGCTAACAATATCTGATGACACGCCACTAATTTGCAGTGTCATGTCATCATTTTTCAGCGTCACACAATACAATGATAAAAAAACTTCTACCACGTCCACAAAAACCGTGCTCCCTCAGCCTCCCAGAGTTTCCTTTTGTTAAAAATATACATACTTTTTAATACCACTTCATATACTTCAAAATCAGCACTAATGTTTTTAATAATCATGGCATACAAAAATTAACTTGATAAAGATGTCAAGATTCAATTAAGCTTTAATATTCTTCAAGAAAACATCAATTAACGATTAATATTATGTTTCCATAAGAAAATATTAATTTGATCTAAAATTAATCGATGTTGAAAATTTCCAATTTATCTCACATTTAATATTTCATAGTGGCGCTTCTGTTGAAAGAAGGCCTTTTTGTCTTCGAAAATGATATTTAATCGGATTAAAGTGGTCAGCCTGTATTAATTACTCAACTTGCTAGAAAATAACCATAACATAAAAAATACTATTGTAATTGTTTCGTGCCTCACTACTTAAATATTTTTAATGCCTACACATTTTATGCATTGTGTTAATGTCATAACAACAATATAGGTCAGGTCCCACATATTTTATGATACATATATTTTGGTGCTACACAAAATTTTTTTAGCACGTCTCATATGATCAAAATTAAAGATGTTAAAATGAGTTATGTATGTCGAATTAGCCCGTCTTCTTAAATAAGCAAGTTAGGGTTGATAATTTCTTAGTCCACTTTGCTAAAATTTTCATTGATTAATCTAATGTTGGAGTTATGTATTGTATATATTTTGTATTATTCATTGTGTCTTGGAGATCATAACTTTATATATTAATCTTAGAGTATTCGACTCATCATAAAAGACTTAATTGAACTGAGTTTTCAAACAAAAGGTGGATCTTATTAATTTATTTAATACTTTGAAAACTCGTAATTTTTGGGTTATATTTGATATTTTAGTCAATCTTTATTTCTCAAATCTCATTATTTGAACATTTGTTTTTCTAAGGTTTGATGTGCTTTGAGTAAGATATATTTTCCATGAAATATAGTACATGGCCTACGTAGTGAAAAAAGAGGCTAAAGTGACCGAAAAATATAAACAGTAATTTTTTATTTAAAGAATTATTTCCTAATCAGAAATTTTGTCTGCATTAATCGGGACTTAATGGAAGTATGAGTGTGATTTGCAGAAGGAAAATGAAAAATGAATCACTTTGCTTCTCACCAACCTAATCCAACCCAACCCGTAATCTTTAATTATTAGATATTGGGACCATTAACACACCATCTTAAGCTTATGATTAAATATTGTTTCTCTTTTAAAGAATAAAGACTAGAAATTTAAATTCCCAAAAATAGAAGACTATATATTTTGGAATTGATTATTTGTGATATTAATTCAAATGTCTTGGTTAATTAGGAAAATTATTGTTGATTGACGTGCACATTTCAATCAGGAGAAGAAATTATGCGGATTTTGAGATAAAAATGGTGATTCCTGTAATTAATTGATTTCATTTAATTTAGTCAAAGAATTTGGGAAAGATTCCCATGTGCAAACTTTATTATGAAAAAAATTTGAAACATAAATTATTTTAATACACTTCTGCATTATTTTTTTGTATTTATTTATCCATTCTATATATCATTTTTAAATTTCAGAAAATATATATTATTGTTTAGGTAACCTGACAAAACACTGATTTCAAATAGATTAATATATAACTAAATTTTTTATTATGATTCCAATTAAATTAATATATAAGTCAAAATTTGTTGGTCGTTGCATGCATTACTCATGCTATTATATAATATGGAATATTTTTGAATTGAATTTTTCTTTGTTGAAATATAGAATAACTTGAAGAACAACGTTGGGTGAAATGGAATATTGGCTTTAAAATTTTTTTAAAAAAACGTATGAGGATATAAAACACTGTTATTTATCAACATAAAAGTTGAAATAAAATATTATTTAAACTAGCTATCCGCATGCGATTCTCACATGTTTACATGATTAAAATTTTTTTAAAAAAAATTTATGAAACGGTCTCACGAATCAATTCTATGAGACGATATCATATTTAAATTATCTATGAAAAAATATTAATTATTGTGTTAAAAGTGTTACTTATTATTGTAAATATGTGCATGATTGACTCGTCTCACGGATAAATATCTGTGATATCGTTTCACAAAAGACCTACTAATAATTTT
>NC_133310.1:899374-902427 GCF_012295235.1 Primulina huaijiensis | reverse complement strand
TATATATATATATATATTTATTTATTTATAATAAAACTCTTATTTATAAATTTGATTAGATAATGAGCACACACAATAATTTATTGTGAGAAAATTAATGTAATTTAAAAGAAGTCACTGAAAAGAAAAAATCGAAGAACAAAATGGAGGATATGTGCGCTATTTTTTCATACCAAATTTAGTTTCACTATGCTTTTGCTTCAAGTATTTATTTTATTTCTATTCAAAAACAAAAAGTATTTATTTTATTTATTTATTTTTTATGACGTAAAAACCCACTACCATTTTTTTTTATTCACGTTGACCCACTGCGGACTTTTGCTTTATTAACAATATATAAGATGTCACGGCGTGTAAAATTATTTCTAAAAAAAAAATATTCCAAAATCTCCAAGGCCTACAAACAAAGAATGGGCTAAATATGGCACCCAATTAAGCTTTGGGCTTTAGATCCAAAACAATTCACAAACAAAGCTCATCTGTGGAGAGGACAGGTTCCAAGCCCAGAACAAGGCCCATGAATTGTCAACCAACAGAAAAGCAGCAGTGAACTGACGAGGTCATGAGCACAATTGAATGTTTGAGTTGTGCTGGTTTGTAATATGAAATTAAAGAACTTATTTTATAAAATTTATTAAAATTCAAGTAATCAAGTTTATTTTATAAAATAATAATTTTAAATTATCATATTTTGGATTTTTTTATTTTTAAAATGAAATATAGAAGTTTAGGTATAAAATAAAAATATGAGAGTTATGAGATATATTGGACTTTATGATTATTTATATGTTATAACCTAGACTATATTATTTTATTTTGAAATAATTACTTTTTTTAAAAAAATATATTCTTAATCTTAATCATTTTGAAAATTTTGACACTCTTTATTAATATTCCAACAAAATCTATATTTATGAAGATTTTGCCGCATCAATTGAAACAATTATTATAAATAATTTAAAATTTGTTTCATTATTATAGTATAGCTATTTTCACTCAGAAAATTACTCTCATCAAGATTATCTGAATAAAATGCAACTTATCGTCTGTCTTGCAGCCCTTCTGCAGACCTTATATTTTGAATCTCCTGATCGAGATGCCTTGCCACCTTCACTGCCTGTTGCATATTCAGTGTCATTCCAGCTTGTTATGATCAGTTTCAGATAACTAAATCCAACTGCCAATATTATTCTTCTTGATGACCGAACATAAATTTGATCCAACTTGGAGATGACATGGCACTTAGAGCTACAAGTTTCTTCATCGAATTAAGAGGAAACAGTAGAGAATTACCATTTATCCATGCAATCCAAAACATGAAACAAAAATCGACGCATCAAAAGCAGATGAGAAGTTCTGAACAATACCAAGAAATTCCGGTTGTTTTAATTGACGTGAGATTCAACATAAATTGCTACTAATTAATATTTTGGTGCAGGTTTTGGAAGGATTTCAAATGAGCCTGAAAATCAGTTTAAATTCTGAATATGGTGGCCTGGAGGAGTACTACTGGTTAACTTGTTTAATATGCACGTCCTTGTGCATATTCTTTGTGTGATTTTACCTCATACACCATGCATTTCTTAGAAATTTGGAAGAAAAGCAGATAACAAATGGATGCCATGCAGCTGAAACGCTTGCATGCCTTTGTTGGAATCAGACTGGCGGAGGCCTTTTATGCAAAATACGAGCTAAATAGTGCATGAACCATAGCCTTACATATTATTAAAAAATCATGGCATTGTTTGGCCAAGCACAAAAATTCACGAAGAGGAAATTTTTTAAGGTTGGAATATTTAGAAGCAAGTGATTGCAATTAGCTTAGGTGAGCATCCATTCAGTTTGGTTATCGATCGAATCGAAGTAATCAAATAATTTTAGACGGTATGCTATTTTTCAAGTATGTTGCGGAGTTCACCACCACATCATTGCATGCAAGGACCAAGAAACTTTAATAATTTTAAGAGATATTAACATTTTATTATTTAAAAAAATTGATTAGCAAATGTAAATTTAATTACATAAAAATTAATTATGTTTCATTAATGCATGTATAACATATTTATTGGATTAATATAAAAAAATCATTACATAAATACATTTATAATAAAAATAAGTAAGTGATTCATTGTGTTCAATATTTTAATAATATTATATTGTATCGTGGAATCAAATAAAATTCACTGTTTAACATGATCAGTACAAGTACCTCTAAAACCAATAAGATTGCAATAATAATTCTTCACAATTTTATGTTGTAGCTCGAAATTAAACAAAATATCGTAGCTGCTTGGATGTAATGAGAAAAAGTTAGAGACGAATCGAATTAGATTTAAATTTTAAGAAAAGCAAACAATATTAGAATCATATTGTACTAACTTATCCTACTATATTTATAACTTTAAAAAATTATTAATTTATAATATTGTATATAAGGTCTTCCAAAAAAATTTAATTTATCGAGATTATTAATTAGAAAGTTGTCCCAAATCGGAAGTAACCAAAAATCTACAGCCCCGCCATACGATGGGTTGGATGACAATTTCTTAACCCGTCAAAATGGAAAGCTAGACTAATGACATTATTTTTATGTAACACTAGTTTACAGAAAAATAAATAAACTTTATCGCTTCTCAAATAATTGGGAAAAATATCTAAGTAAATTACCGAACCAGATCGCCGGAATTCGCCCTCGACTTGGAAGCTCAAGATAATGATATATTCAGATGTAACATACTGCTAGAGGAGAGATTCTGTGCATCTCAACAATTATATTAATAAAAATAATTATGGTTAAAATTGGAAAATGGAACATATGAAAGGCGTAGGGGCAAACCATGTGATTTTAATCAACGAATATCTGTCCATTTGTCCTGGCTAGCAGTACGGCAATTACTCGTTCTTTTTATTTGTATTTTCTAAATTTCAAAAAATATTTTTCTTCCATATGATCATTATTACCATGACTGATCAGTCGAAAAAGAGGAATTTATGGCATAAAATTGGAAAAATTTGCTGATTTACGATTCTCGTGGTCTATGTCGTCTTATATA
>NC_133310.1:893275-899274 GCF_012295235.1 Primulina huaijiensis | reverse complement strand
CCTAAATATGGGTCGGATCTTGATGGGCTCATCCCTGGGGTATCATAAGCATTTAAGGCAAATCCTGCAGATTTCCAAAATGGATTCTTGCCCACATATAATCTTCAAATTTTGATAAATAAATTTAGTCAGAATGTGAAATTTATATATATGTGACACACACACACTCGATATCCTGTTAGCGACACAAATGATATTTAATTATAATTATGAGACATATGAACTGGAATCACGTATAGCCAAGCATTTAATGTAATTAGGATTAGTCTTTATCATAGGCTTCTTCTTCTTTTTTCCCATTTGGTCCGCAAATCGCAATTTTTTTTTAATTATGTGAATAGTAAATGGTTTTGGGAATACAATTTCCCATTATGATTTTGATGTTTTTATCGGTAATTAGTAGTTAACAGTTGCTAGAATATTATAAATTTTTAATCTTTCTTGAAATTAATGATCTAAAAATATTCTACCAATATATATTCTTGAAGAAATTAAAATACTAAACAAACACCGATTCCTTTAATTATCGGGATGTTTTCCGATAACTGCAGAACATATATTGATCGACACAAGCAAAAATAAATCAGCATTTAATGTTTGCTTGAAAAAATTGTTCAAAGACTAAATAAATTAAAGTTTCTTGGGAAGAAATGAACTTGCTCATCAATTTCATTTCTTGGATAATTGGTATACTTAGCAATATTTGCTCGTCGATCTAGTTAGAATAAAACATCAGGAATACACTTATTTCTGATATATATTTCAAAGAAAATGTAAAGCCAGATTCTCATGTTACTACTATTTTAATCTTAAACTAATATATTATTTATTAGATGAACAAATTTTTATAAGATCAAATAAGTCAGACTCGCCCCAAGGGTAGCTTGAATAGTAAGGTATGGTGAGCCTCTACCAAGACGTCATGAGTTCAATCTCTCATGTCTTTGTCATATCATCTTTGAGTCTACCACACATGGCTTGTCCTGTGAAGACCTAAGACAAGACCAACTTAAAGCTCAAGAAACTTGCAGCCTTTGAAACCAAAAATGCTACACATTTTCAGCTCAATAATTGCTCAAATTTGTTGAAAATTAATATTTAAAATGTGTATGTTGAATATTTGAATGTTGAATATTTGAATGTTGAAAATAAGAGTTGTAAATATTGAAAATTAATGTGTGATGATGTAGGTAATGATGCTTTTATTTTTGGATTATTTGTAAAGATTTTCTATAAATAGATCTCTCATTTATGAAGAAAATCACAATTGAGTAGAGAGAAAAATATTATAAAGTGTGTTGTTTGGTAAATTTTGAGAGTTTGAGATTTTTACTTTTTACCATAAATTTTTACTTTTTCACAACACGTTATCAGCACGAAGCTCTAAAAGTCCTCCATATTTTTCCAAGCTCCAAAACAGAAGAAAAAGGTAACAAAAGTAATAATATTTATTTTATTGTTTATATATTTAATATATAATATAATATTATTATAAATAATAAAAATAAATTTTTCAAAAAAAAAACTTGTTATAAATCCTGGGAGGATGTTAAGACGACATCCCACACTCCCGGTAAGGGATACGACAAGTATAAAAGCCTATAAGGTTTTTTAACAAAATAACTTATGACACCTAATTATAATAATGTGATATGATATACATAATTATTTAAATATGACTAATATTATATACACCATATTATTACCATAAAATTATACAAATACATACATTTATTTTCTTATACACCAACGGTAATAAACGGTAACAAAACGGCTAGTTTTTGCTCTATAAATACAATCTCACAAATACATTCAATCACTCCAACTTTCTCTTCTTCTCTAAAATTATTCTTCATCAAATTTTTGAAGAAAAAAGAAGATGGCTTTCACAAAGTTATTTTTAATTATTTTGGTTATAATACTCACGAATCTTGTACTTATCGGAGAATATCCTCCTCGTGTGTTTTCTTTATTTTTACGAATGCTTGTATTTGTTGTTTATCAATTACTTTGTATTGTAATATTCATTAACTAATAAAATGCATCTTATTTTTTTTTAGTACCACCATGTCAAACTTGGCAAAGCTCGAATTCATTGCTCTTGATATTATGGGGAAAAATTATATGCCATGGACTCTCGATGTAGAAATGCATCTTGAGTCATTAGGTCTAAATGAGACCATAAAAGAAAATGGCATATGCACATCACAAGAAAAGGCAAGAGCCATGATATTTTTGCATCGACATCTCGACGACGGATTAAAATGTGAATATCTGATAGAAAAAGATCCCATGGTTTTGTGGAAGGGATTAAAAGAAAGACTCGAACATATAAGGGAAGTTATACTTCCGACCGCCCGGGATGAATGGAATACGTCGAGATTCCAAGATTTTAAGAAAGTCAGTGATTACAATTCAGCGATGTATCGAATAATCTCGCAGCTAAAATTTTGTGGACATGAGGTTACAGAATCGGAAATGCTTGAAAAACATTTTTCACTTTTCACGCATCAAATATAACTCTACAACAACAATATAGAGTGCGTGGATTTGCGAGATATTCTGAACTCATCGCCTGGCTTCTCGTGGCGGAAAAGAATAATGAGATGTTAATGAGAAATCATCAGGCACGACCCACTGGTTCAACGGCATTTCCTGAAGTAAATGACGTAAGCAAAAATGAATATAAACCTGGAAACCAAAATCATAGTTATAGACAAGATTTTGGTCGAGGACAAAATCGAGGTCGTGGTCGTGGACGTGGACGTGGAAGTGGTCGTGGTCGTGGACGCGACCGTGGTTTTGAAAATAATCGAGAGTTATTTCTATAACTCATCTCAAAAGAGCGTCCCAAACCATCCACCGAAAAGGCATCATGAGAATATGAGTGTTAATGAGAACAGGGGTGTGCAAAATTTTGGTTAAACCGAATTAACCGACCGAACCGAATTAATTCGGAAATTCGGTTCGGTTAATTTGGAAGTTCGGTTTTGAAATTTTAGACAATCGGTTAATTCGGTTCTGTTTTCGGTTTTAATTTGAAAAATTCGGTTAAACCGAATTAACCGAATTAGTATATATATTAATTTAAGTTGTATATGGACATTAAAAATACATTAGAAGGAAACCCAACTTTTCATATATTAGAAAGAAGCTCATTCATCCAATGATTTTATCTTCAATATTTCTATTTATTATTTATATTTTTTGTTCAATGTTCTTTGTTATTTATAAGATCTCCATGTTTTCTTTTTTTGTGTGTTAAAATTCGCATTTTTTAAAAAATATCGGTTATTTCGGTCGGTAACCGAAATAACCGATTTAAAAATCGGTTCGGTTAATTCGGTTTTTATGAATATTTCGATCCGTTCGGTTATTTGAAAATAAAATCGGTTATAGGTATATTCGGTTCGGTCGGTAACCGAATAGACCGATTGCACACCCCTAAATGAGAATCACTCAAAAAGATTTGAAAGTTCTTGTTTCAGATGTGGTACTCCAGGACATTGGTCCCGTATTTGTCGAGCCCCTGAGCACCTTTGTAAACTTTATAAAGAATCATTAAAGGGGAAAGAAAAAGAGACCAATTTTACTGAACACAATGAACTTTTGAATAATTCAACTCATTTTGATGCTGGAGATTTTCTGATTGATTTCTCAGACAATGACCAATTTGCTGGTGGAATAGATATGTAAAAAAATTTATTTTTCCATGTACTTGTATGATAATATTTTATCGTGTGTTAAANGATAGTGGTACAACGCACACTATCCTCCGAGATAAAAGATATTTCTTGGAACTAAAACCAACAAAAACAACGGTGAATACAATATCAGGTCCTGTAGACTTGATTAAAGGATGTGGTAAAGCACAATTTTTGTTACCTAATGGTACAAAATTTTTGATCAATGATGCTTTATATTCACCACAATCGAAAAGAAATTTGTTGAGTTTTAATGATATATATTCCCATGGGTATGATACTCAAACAATGAATGAAGGGAATGAGAAATATATGTGTCTTACCACATATAAATCAGGAAAGAAATATGTGATTGAAAAACTACCAATGCTCCCTACTGGATTGCATTATACACATATACGTCCCATTGAATCAAACATGGTAATTGATAATTCTTCAATATTAACCAATTGGCATGATCGATTAGGACATCCTGGTTCAACAATGATGCGAAGAATTATAGAAAATACACATGGTCATCCATTGAAAGACCAGAAGATCTTTCAGAATAATAAGTTTCAATGTAAAGCATGTTCTCTTGGAAAACTTATTATAAGACCATCACCAGCCAAAATCCAAACTGAATCACCAATGTTTCTTGAACGTATTCAGGGTGATATTTGTGGACCAATCCATCCACCATGTGGACCATTCAGATACTTTATGGTATTGATTGATGCCTCCAGCAGATGGTCACATGTATGTTTATTGTCAACTCGAAATGTTGCATTTGCAAGATTACTTGCTCAAATAATAAAATTGAGGAATCAATTTCCCGATTATACAATCAAGAAAATTAGACTTGATAATGCTGGTGAATTTACTTCCCAGACTTTCAATGATTATTGTATGTCTATGGGAATCATTGTTGAGCATCATGTTGCTCATGTACATACACAGAATGGATTGGCTGAATCATTGATTAAACGTCTGCAAATGATTGCTAGACCAATGATTATGAAAACAAAGCTCCCTATTTCTATATGGGGACATGCAATTTTACATGCCGCTGCATTAATTCGCATCAGACCAAGTGCATATCATAAATACTCTCCATTGCAGCTTGCATTTGGTAAAGAACCAGACATTTCTCATCTGAGAATTTTTGGATGTATGGTGTATGTGCCTATTGCATCACCTCAACGAAAGAAAATGAGACCTCAAAGAAAGATTTGTATTTATATCGGTTATGATAGTCCATCAATCATTCGATATCTTGAACCTCAGACAGGCGACATGTTCACAGCACGTTTTGTTGATTGTCATTTTAATGAGAAAATCTTCCCAATGTTAGGGGGAGACAAGAAACATACCGAAAAAGAAATTACATGGTATGTATCATCATTGTTACATTTGGATCCAAGAACACAACAATGTGAAAAAGATGTATAGCAAATTGTACACTTGAAAAGAATAGCAAATCAAATACCAGATGCATTTACAGATACAAAAGGGGTAACTAAATCATATATACATGCTGTAAATGCTCCTGCTCGAATTGAAATTCCAAAGAAACAAATTGAACAAAGTCATGATGTCGTAAAACGCCTGAAGCATGGAAGGCCAGTCGCTTCCAAGGATAAAAATCCTCGAAAAAGAAAATTCATAGAGAAACAGAATGATCACAAAATAGAGAATTATGTTCCTGAAGAAACACATGATGATCACAAAATAGAGAATGTTGTTCCTGAAGAAACACGTGATGATGAAAATGTTCTGTCAGAACCAAAAACTGACGAGAATCATGAAATCTCTATTAATTATATTAATACTGGAAAAATATGGAACCAAAAAGATATAGAAAAAATTGATGATATATTTTCTTATAATGTGGCAATCGACATCATAAATGATAATGAAGATCATGAACCAAAATCTTTTGGTGAATTGAAAAACCGGCAGGATTGGATAAAATGGAAAGATGCCATCCAGGTTGAATTGGATTCGCTAAATAAAGGTAATGTTTTTGGACCTATAGTCCTTACACCTGAAGGTGTAAAACCTGTTGGATACAAATGAGTTTTTATTCGAAAGCGAAATGAGAAAAATGAAATAGTAAGATATAAAGCTCGACTTGTTGCACAAGGTTTTTCTCAAAGGCCTGGAATTGATTATGAAAAAACATATTCTCCCGTGATGGATGCAATTACGTTTCGGTATTTGATTAGCTTGGCAGTATCTGAAAATTTAGAAATGCGTCTTATGGATGTTGTTACAGCCTACTTATATGGATCACTTGATAGTAATATATATATG
>NC_133310.1:891133-893138 GCF_012295235.1 Primulina huaijiensis | reverse complement strand
AGAATGTTATTCTGTGAAATTACAAAGATCATTATATGGGTTAAAGCAATCTGGCCGAATGTGGTATAATCGGCTAAGTGATCATTTGATGAAAAAGAGATATGTAAATAATTCAATATGCCCTTGTGTTTTCATTAAGAAAACAACATCCGGATGCGTAATTATTGCTGTATATGTTGATGATTTAAACATCATTGGAACGAATAATGAAATTCATGAAGTTGTGTCATACTTGAAGGAAGAATTTGAAATGAAGGATCTTGGAAAAACCAAGTATTGTCTGGGTTTACAAATTGAACAAAAAGAATGTGGAATATTTGTTCACCAGAAAAATTATACAGAAGAGATCCTTAAACGTTTTAATATGGATAAATCAAATTCTTTAAGTACTCCAATGGTTGTGTGGTGACCCAGACGCTAATTCATTTCCTTAATCGTTATTAGTATCAAATACACAATTAAGTAATGTGGGACATAAAATTTTTTTTTTAAATGCAATGCGGAAACGTAATGTGCATATAAATCTAAAAGTACAAATCCTGTACTAAATACATTTACTAGATTCAACGACATATCAGTGCTGAATCCTAATCTACTTTTGAGCCCGGATCTCCACGCTAACTAGTCATGACTCGTTCTCTTCTTGATCCCGATCTTGTCCCACCTGTTGTCATGCACACATACAAACAAGACAACAGCCGAATAACTCCGGTGAGAATTACATTCCCAGTATAAACCATGTATACATGCAATCATACAGACAATATAAAAGCATATACAGGCATTCATAACATGTATCAAAATCAGAAACATGAATCAATATCAATAATAAATCATATTCTAAAGATGTACCATAATCAGGAACATAATTCAATATCAATCAATGAATCACTCTCCGTGATTCTCAGACTCAGACTCGACTCAGTCCTAATCTAGGGATCCCGATCTGAATAAGAACATACATCCACCTACACTCCCGATCGGGGTGGTGGTACGTTCTTATTCACGGACTTTGGCCCTTTCCATATCGAACATCAGTAATAGAAGCAACTCCAATTCTATCCACTTCGATATGACCAAACATCCGATGTCCTGACCTATCCGTCAAAGACTATGGCACTTCCGCCATACACTATCCTGTGACAAAGTGCAATGGGCCAATGACGATTCCTCACTATCCGGCCCTTCTGTCACAAGACCAATCATTTAATACATGCTATCTATAATTCAATAGAACAAGCATATCAATTCATTCATTAATTGCAAATATCAATGCAATAAAATAAAGTATGTGATTTAGGGAAACTCGAGTCAAACCTCACTCGAGTTGTGCAATCCCAACTCAACATTAATTTATACCTTTATCTTCCCCGTTTGATCAACTCTGTTCATACCCAATCTGGCAATGACAATATCGAACAGACACAATATATATATATAACTCAATTCAAAATCTATTCTGATCAATACTCAAATCAAAACATAATCTGATCAATGTCAATGATACAACAATACCATCTCGATCAATACTGAATCTGATCAATATCAATCTATTGATGTTTCGGCAGAACAATACAGTCTCGATAACTCCGTCAATCTCAACATCACAGATATAATATCAGAACTCAAAATCAATAACAATACAACTCTGATATCGAATCTCAATCAAATCAACTTCGAAAATCATAACAATTACATATACAATCTGTTCTTTGATCTGACTTCAATTATACGATGTCTACTATATTAGAAACACCATATATGATTCAGATTCGATTATGACAATATCATAATTTCAAATCGTATCTAAACGTAACAAAACTTACGTCCAGTTGTAGCTTGCGTCGATAGGAACACAGTACTGAAGTCGGATTCAAAATCAGATCGCCGGATTGTACAAAATCACAATTCAAAACCAATTGAAATTTTTGGGGTTTCTTCAGAGCCTTTCTCGCTTCCTCTCTTTCTGAAATCTGAAGGATAACAATATATATATATATATATA
>NC_133310.1:884703-891128 GCF_012295235.1 Primulina huaijiensis | reverse complement strand
ATATATATATCACATTGCATGACAAAGAAACGTGGCTTAATCTTCACTCTGCACGTCTCGCGCATATGCGCGACCATCACTGGCGCATATGCGCGAGACATACTGGTCTCCGCGCTCAGGTGTTCTGCTACTCGCGCATATGCGTGACTTCACTCCGCGCATATGCGTGCTTCTTCGCGCATGTGCGCCCAATTCTCTGTAATCAACATTCTGCCATTCACATTCTCGCGCATATGCGCGCCATTCGCCGCGCATGTGCTCCCAAATCTCTGGAAGTGTCACTTGTGCATCTCACCCCCTCGCGCATATGCGTGCCCTGTCTCGCGCATATGCGCGAGGTCCTCTGCCTTCGCTCTTGGTCTCTCGCGCATATGCGCGCTTCTCTGCCGCGCATGTGCGCAAAGTCTACTGTCATTCACATACGCAATCATCATGCCTTTCCAAATCTAGTCTCGTCGTGACCCTTCTATAATCACATCAATTAATCAATTAATCCATTAATCCTTTCCGATTAACACGATAAAATCTCGGGCATTACAGGTTGTTAGATCATTAAACATAGAAAAAGATCCATTCCGTCCATGTGAAGATGATGAAGATATTCTTGGTCCAGAAGTACCATATTTAAGTGCTATCGGTGCCCTTATGTATCTTACAAATTGTACAAGGCCTGATATATCTTTTGCTGTAAATTTATTGGCAAGATTTAGCACATCTCCAACAAAGAGACACTGGAACGGAATTAAACATATATTCCGTTATCTACGAGGAACGACAGACTTGGGACTTTTGTATTCAAAAGATGCTAATCCAAGTATAATTGGTTATGCTGATGCTGGATACTTATCTGATCCACACAAGGTACGTTCCCAAACTGGATATGTATTTACTCGTGGAGGCACTGCAATTTCTTGGCGTTCACAGAAACAAACGCTCGTAACAACTTCATCAAATCATGCCGAGATTATTGCACTACATGAAGCAAGCCGTGAATGTGTGTGGTTAAAATCAATGACCCAACATATCCAAATCTCATGCGGATTATCATTCGACGAGAAGCCTGTGATACTATATGAAGATAATGCTGCATGTGTTGCTCAAATGAAAGAAGGATACATAAAAAGCGACAGAACTAAACATATTCCTCCTAAGTTCTTCGCATTCACCAAGGAGCTTGAGAAGAATAAATGTATTGATGTTCGTCACATTCAATCAAGTGAAAACTCATCAGATCTCTTCACAAAGGCACTTCCTACGACAATATTCAGAAAGCACATATATAATATTGGGATGCGCAATCTACGAAATTTATGAAGAATTGTTCGTATCAACATGAGATGGAGTTTACGTGACTGCACTCTTTTTCCCTTACTATGGTTTTTATCCCAATGGGTTTTTCCTAGTAAGGTTTTTAATGAGGCAGTACAAAAACACGTAATGAAGACATCATCGTATCATGATCATCATCACAAGGGGGAGTGTTGAAAATTAATATTTAAAATGTGTATGTTGAATATTTGAATGTTGAAAATAAAAGTTGTAAATATTGAAAATTAGTGTGTGATGATGTAGGTAATGATGATTTTATTTTTGGATTATTTGTAAAGATTTTCTATAAATAGATCTCTTATTTGTGAAGAAAATCACAATTGAGTAGAGAGAAAAATATTATAAAGTGTGTTGTTTGGTAAATTTTGAGAGTTTGAGATTTTTACTTTTTACCATAAATTTTTACTTTTTCACAACAAAATTGACCGCCCAAATACAACAAAAAAAACCTGCAGCCCTTCAAGCTTCATTTCGAAAATTTGAAGCACAATTAACAACTAATTTGACCACCTTCAACAACCACTAACGACCCTTAAAATCTGAATTTTGAACAGTCACTTAGTCAGCATGTAACAGCCAAATAATGAGTGTTTATGACCATTAAGATGATGATTATGAAAACCATTCCGAATTCCTCCTCATTCTAACCTAAAAACACCACCCCAAAGATGAATGAAATCATACCAAACACAAAGCATTTCTCTCCCTATTTTCAAGTTTCCCTACAACAATATGTTTGAGCAAAAGTGCTACCAATTCCGAGCTAAAAATCTGTCCAAAATTTTAAAATAATGATGTTCATGTTTTTGAAAACTCGATCACACACTACTCGTTTCATGTCATCATGTCATTTGATTCCGTACATGTTTCGTTCAGCATGATTCATTTATTACGCTATGAAATCTTGAAAATGCACAATTAGGATTTGAAACAAAAGTAGTAAGAAAATTTCTGAAATATCATAAGATAATATAAGACTCTGATGTGGTTGGTTATAATAACCGATATATTTATCCTCTTCTTAGAAGAATAACAATTATAGATTGATCAGTATACCATGGATAAAGAGATGAATAACATTACTTTATATAAGTTTATGCTTCAGTTATTATGTCTTGTTTCGAATTATGATTTGTCTCATGTCTTGATTCATGTTGCAACATGTTCTGATTCATCTTTGAACTCATATTATATGTATATTTTGATATTCTTGTGTATAATTAGCCCCCATATGTTGAGTATTTCCCAAAACACCCACCACATTACTTCCTTTCCTAGATAAGGGCGAAGATCAATTGGAAGAGGATGACTAACACATGTTTTGGGGTTTGTGATAAACAACACAAGTTACCACTTCCACATTTATGTTATGCAATGTTAAACAGTCATGATTAATGTAATAGACTGGTTTTTGGCTGTTTTATGTATTACGTGAGTTGTTGTTTCACGATTTTAAATTGCTAAACAACGTCGAAGACGCTTCTCTATCTCGAGACGTGACATGTCCGGTGTAGTTTACCTGGTCAATGTAATTTGCAGGTTACTGCATTGACCATATGAGTTTACCTAAAGCACACAAAAAAAAGGCGGCAAATTCTCAAAGTTTTTAAAAAAAACAAAACAAAATAAAACAGACTCGAGCTAGCTTGATCCAAGTGACCGTACTCTTATTAACTTAAAGGCTAATTCATCGTGCACATTATTCATTTTGTCACATTGCGCTGCTCACTCTCCATATAATTAGGTTCACCGGTAATTAATTAACTAAAGCGAAAATAATTTTTTTGTTTGCTAACTCTGTTCATTAAGGATTTTGGTTCATTGAGTATCCAGAGTTTTGTTTTGTTGTTAACTTTTAATTTCCAGATATATTAATTTGATTGCAAATATGGTGCCAACTACGTCAAAAATTTATTGTATCACACCAGGAATTTTTATTGTCACGTCGACACTTCGATAAAATAAGACTAAAAACGAAAAATCAAAGTTCCTACATAAAAATCAAACTCTGAATTATTTAGTACACCATAACCCAAAATAAGACAAATTAGTAGACAAAAAAATCGTTTTCCCTTCATTAAGATCACTTTGATACCAATTTAATCAATTTTTGGTTTATACTTGTAAATGATTGTGTTAAATTGTTAATGATATATAGTGTTATATAATCTTAACATATTTTCTTAAACAAATTAGATACATCATACGAAATTGTAATTTCATAAAAAATTTAAATAACTAATAGAATAAGCTGGTAAAAAATAAATAATAAAACGTAAAATGTACATATCGCAACAAATATGACGTTAAAAAGGAAAAAATGGTTGGGGTGGAACGTAAATAACATTAAACTGTACAAACTTGGTGGTGAACTAAATTAGTACGGCATCAACATTTAACATGAAATCCTCCCAGCCCATACATGGACAAAAAACTGAAGAAATAAGTGCTGAATCAACGTCAGTTCCTGGAAAATTAAGCAGAAATATGAAACCTTGAGATTTCCGAATAATACAATACCACCAAATTAATAATAATCCGTAACATATCTTCCTAGAACATATCGGGATTTTCATCAAATGAGAAGTTGTTCAAAAAATCCTTCCCTTGATCATGCTCAAGCAGCAGCAAGTTTTCCAGCACAGACAGCGGGGCCATTTCATTGGGGTCGGATTTTCTTTCGCCGTGAACGTAACTAGCCTCCGGAGAAGTAGATCTCGAGAACTCGGAAGTCGAAGATTCGAAGGACTCGAAACCAAACAGAGATTCAAATGATTCAGACAAATCGATCCCACTTTTGTTCTCATTACTCGGAGTAGGATGAGTCCCTTCACTAAGATTGTTGGATGAATCTTGAATACTCGAACACTTGGATTCTTCAGATTTCGGCTTCTTTTTGTCCCAGTCTTTCAGCAATCTCGCGATGTTCTCCGTGCTAGATGCGTAAGAGAAAGCCTGGCTAGGTTTTGTGCTTGAAATCAGCTCATTGTTGAGCATCAATTGTTCGGAGAACAGGCTCTTGTTTTCAAATGTTAATGCATCTTTAAGGGCTTGCTTGGCTGTGTTAATATCCGTCTGTAACCTTCTCTCCCACTGGCCTCTGGAAATGGAGTTTGAATTTGTGGAGAAAACATCTGTGCCGGACTCATGCGAGCCATTAGAACCGATTTGAAGCTTTTTTAGCTTCTTTTTCAGATGGGTGTTCCAGTAGTTTTTTATGTCATTGTCTGTTCTTTCTGGAAGATAAGAAGCTATGGCTGCCCATCTGCATTCATAAATTGCAAATCCCAGATTCAGAATTTTATCACTACGTATTTCTATCGGAGCAATGACCAGATTCATAAACAAACAAATTACTACTTGTTTCCAAGAAGAGCTTGAAGCTGAATAATCATCTTCTCTTCTTGATCCATGAAACTTCCCCTCTTAATCCCAGGCCGAAGATAATTAGTCCATCGCAGCCTGCAACTCTTGCTGCATCTCGTTAGCCCTGCAAAATCGAACCCAGGAAGAATCAAGAAAAAGTCCAGTAAACTACAAAAAACCCACTTTTTTAACGCGATTTTCCGTGGAAGCAAATCTGAACAAAAACTACAAAAACGGCACGGAATCAAATCAAAAACAGAAAACTTTGAACCTGTATGTGAGGGAACAGCCTTCCAATTCCCGGGGCCATGTTCTTGAACATAAGACACCAGAAGTATATCTTCGTCAGGAGTCCACGGCCCTTTCTTCATACCAATTTTATCGCAGCATGGTGGCCTGCCCATATCCTTTTATGGCCCTTTTCTTGTCTTGATTTGATTCGACTCGTAAAGCTCAGAAAAAAATGTGGGTTTCTTTTTTTTTTTTCCTTCTTTCTAAAATCCCCCCCTCTCTTTTCCTTTCTTCTCTCCTCCTTAAATTTCTTCTTCGAAACAGCTCACCAGACAATGGTCTAATGAACTAAGATTGTTGTTTCATCTGCATATATAGGAAATTGAAACATTTTAAAGTTATAATATAATTTTTTCTTTCTTCTTCCCTAATTTCTTGACGCTGACCTTAAAAAAAAGACAGAGAAGTAGTAAAGAGTCAAAAGTCGACAGCAAACGCATTTACTCAATGCAGCATTGGACTCTCTAAAGTCAGCTGTATATCATTTGCTCTTTCTCCTGTATTCTGATTCTGATGTATTACCAAAACCGCGTCCTATTTAATGTTTGCTTATTTAAGTTGCACCACCATCAGCAGATAATTGGGAATCCAAAACCCTAATTTGATTAGGGCTTCTCTTTTGCATTACTATTATGGAATTATACAGACTATATTATGTATATAATTTTTTATAATGTGTGTGTGGACGTAAATAACATTATGACAAAAAGCTAAACATACAAATTACTCAAATTCATTCATTTTACACTTATTTGACGAGTGTTTTAAAATAATATTGTTGAAAATAGCTAATGTATTTAATGAGTATGGTAGATATCTTGGTAAAAAAAATAGAGAAAATAATATTAAATACAGACGTTTGATGATATATTTAGAACGAATAAAAACAGAAAATGCAGTCTTTATGTTTGGTATGAGAAAATCACATTTTTTGTCATGGAACTTTCATGTTTTCTATTTTTTCTGTTGGGGAATTACACCCCCGAAACGATGCCGACCACGATGATAATAGTATCCAAAAACTTGCGGAATAAAATAACCAACAAGAACACAAAGATTTACGTGGTTCACCCAATATAGGCTACGTCCACGGAGCACTGCAACTTTTATAACCGGAAGAAATATTACAACAAGTGTATACACCAATACACTCAATATTTCTCACACTCCCAACCCGAGTATACCGAGAAAATAATTTCTCTAACTCACACAAGAGAATTCCCGCACTCAAGAAAAAAATACACTCTTTTTTTCTATGCACTCTCTATTTATCAAAGCTAAAAAGCTTTTGATTTTGGGATACAATAACTGAAGGAATTGAGCTCTATTTATAACTAATTCCCTTGTTCAGTTTTAATAAAAAATTCGATGTGGGATGAGTTTATATTATTATTTAATTTAATGTGGGCCCCACCCCATAATAATTCACCTAACATTTC
>NC_133310.1:871943-880920 GCF_012295235.1 Primulina huaijiensis | reverse complement strand
TTGCGGAATAAAATAACCAACAAGAACACAAAGATTTACGTGGTTCACCCAATATAGGCTACGTCCACGGAGCACTGCAACTTTTATAACCGGAAGAAATATTACAACAAGTGTATACACCAATACACTCAATATTTCTCACACTCCCAACCCGAGTATACCGAGAAAATAATTTCTCTAACTCACACAAGAGAATTCCCGCACTCAAGAAAAAAATACACTCTTTTTTTCTATGCACTCTCTTTTTATCAAAGCTAAAAAGCTTTTGATTTTGGGATACAATAACTGAAGGAATTGAGCTCTATTTATAACTAATTCCCTTGTTCAGTTTTAATAAAAAATTCGATGTGGGATGAGTTTATATTATTATTTAATTTAATGTGGGCCCCACCCCATAATAATTCACCTAACATTTTCATGTTAGCGGTAAATTTACAGTAATGATGAATTGATGACGTGTCTAATCCCACTTTAGCAGTTAGAAGAAAATAGACTAAAATTGAAAAATAAATCGAAAGTCATTACTCTAAATTTGTAAATTGAATGATAACATGAACAAAAAAATAAAGACCTACTTCCACTAATTGGGATTGATGAAGTAATAAATTATATGTTGCAAAAGTAATTTTTACTCGTGGCCCGGGTATTCTGTCTAATATTTACAGGCTTGCTGTGGTAATAACAAATGACTCAGTTAAAATTAATTAGTCGTTTACTGCATTTCCTTTCTATTTTCAAAGGGGAATTGTTTTCAAGAAATATTCTTGTCTTCCAAATATTGTATACGTTGTGACTTGTGCAGATTCTTGAAGATGAGGTTGGATGAGATGATTGTGATATACTATTAATAATTCTATATATGGAATATTTTAACGTCATAAATTTAGAAAACAAAGAAATCAAAAGAAGATGAAGATTGAAGAAGATAAGAAAAAATAATTGGGCGTTACGTTCGATTGATTGTGAAATACCCCAAATTTTCACATGAAATGGGAATAGCTAGCTTCTAGAGAGATCTTGGTTTGATTGAGGAAAATATTTAAAAAATATTATATTTTTTCGGAGTAAGGAAAAAAAAAAAAACAAATAGTGAGTATTAGTTCTCACGTCTCGATCATATATATATATATATATATAAACAAAAAATATGCTTTTAGGAACGGTTTTAGCGACGGATATCTCACGTCTCTAAATCCATATTAATTTGCGACGAATGTTTTAAAACCGTCGCTAACAGCTTTTTTTTATATAGATATTATGTATTTATTCTTCTCATATATCGACTGAAGGCATGGTTTTTCTGAAAATATAAAAAAAAAACACAGAGATTAAATAGAAAAAAATGGTAAAATTTGCAGTAATTTGTCTCTTTTAATTTCTTTTTTCCCTGTCGTATTGCTGACATATCTCGCATTATGTCACCACTCTCACCGAAAAAGAATCAGAAGTATAAAAGAAACCAAGTTATTAAAGTACTAAAACCTAATTCTTTCCAATTAGAAAACCAAAATCAACATCATTCCACCTTACGGGAACAAAAACTACTCTTTTCCGACAAATATTACATTTCTCTTCTTTAAAAATAAAAATTATACTTGAAATTTTAATTCATTTTGTTAAGGGTAGAAAGTGGCAGCTATCTCATGAGTTTGATCATGCTATTGAATTTTCCTTCTCCATAAATGTAGCACGTGGTATAATAAATGAGAAATTATGGAGGTGGGGAGCCTCCTTAATTTATTCGAGTAAGGAATTAATTAGAACAGGGTAATAATTAAGAAAATATTAATTATGGGATTATTGCAAACCCTAAAAAAGTTGGCCAGATATTCAATCTCAAAAAAGGTTACTTATTTAAGGGAGAGAAGCGGTGCAATAAATCATGGCCGCATGGGGTGGTTGTGATAAAGATAATTATACCATTATTACTTGCAATAATTAATTGCTGGATCTATACCCTTTCAATTTAGATCTACCCTTTAATACATACTGGTCTTCATTTATTTTATAGACCAAGTGTTGAAGAAATACTCTCATATTTACATTTATATTATATCAATTATAGTAATAATTCAAAATTACCACTTTTAACGTCCCACAAATTTCAATAACAGCGGTACTTTTTAGGGAAAAAAATGTATATACATATTATGACTTGTATAATATATTTATAAATATCACGATGTGAATTTCAAAATTTTGACACTAATAAAGGAACTTCTAAAATAAATTTTGTGAGCAGTAAATATTAGGAAAAATTGTAAATTTAGTTATGTATATTTGTATTTTTGTGATTTTACTTATCTATGTTATTAGATTTCAGTTTTAATCAACTTTGTTCATTTTTCATAGGTGGTGTTTATATGACACCTACATAGTGTTGACTTGACGCTGGCGTGATACTCATATGTGCAGTATAAGTCACACCACCAATTCCGATAAAAATCGACTAAAATTTTCAAAAATCGAAAGATACATGACGATTAAAACTCAATTTTGATAATGCGGAGGATTAACGTTATAAAGAGGCAAATATTTAGAACATAAATTACAATTTTCCTTAAATATCGAAGTTAGTGCATCCGTTTTTCTGTTTCTAGGGATCAGGTGCTTAAAAAATTTAATAGGTGGTCGTCTAGATTTTTTGGGGCTAGGGTAAAGTAACACTTACAAAATAAGGTACCAAATTGTCTTGTTTCAAATTGTGGTTTCGTTGTGTCATGAATCGAAGGAGAAGGGTTGTGTTGGGCTAGGTGGGATAATGTGTAAACCGAAACAATTTTGAGGCCTTGGATTTTGGAGTTTTATTGAGTTTAATCAGGCCCTCCTAGCGAAACAGGTTTGGCGAATCATTCATGATCCATCATCCCTGATGCCACAAATTCTAAAGAGAGACACTTTAAACATGTTGATATTATGGATACGACTTTGGGTTATAATCCCTCATATATTTGGAGATCGATTTTGTGGAGCCGAGTTCTTGTTCATAAAGGTTTGTTGTGGAAGGTAGGTAATGGGCATCAAATTAATGTGTTGTCTGATAGTCGATCGGATCCCGAGGTTGGATAGTGGACGTATTTCTTTCCATAGCTCGAACTCATCCTCAGTCATGGTGAAAGATCTGATCTCTTCATCGGGCCATTGGGATGTGAATATGGTGTGTGCTATTTTTCCTTCCTTTAGGGGTGATTATATTCTTGATATATATACCCTTGGGGAGCCGAAATTTGGAAGACTTGTGGTTTTGGAAATGGCAATCCAAAGGCCAATATATCGTAAAATTGGGTTATTTGATTCAAATTAGTTGTTTCGACCCTCCCACCTCAAAATCTTCAATCTCGTTGCGTCGTTTTAGTGTGAGCACGGTGATTTGGGCTTATTCTAGGTATGTAGGGGGCTAGGGGCTGTGTCTGCTAGGGGTACTGGACATCCATATTTTGTGTTCGCCGCTAAGCTCTATGTTATTTACCATGGTCTTCTTTTGGCGATTGTCTGAGGATTGTTTTTTGGCTTAAGCTAGCTGTATTTTAAGCTTCATGTAGATATTTCGATCAACCTTCTTTTTGTTTCAGCCGCTAAAAAAATGTTGCTCACAACTTTGTTCGTGTCCACTATACACAATTGGCAAGGCCATTTCGTTCTAGAATTTTTTTTCCTGCCTATTTGTGCCTATGTATGAAAGCGAGTATGTGAACATTGCATCTTTTTTATATCGATATTGGCTTGGTGTCCCGTTAACTATCCTAAGAGTGTAGTGTGGTGACGTTGCGCCTATCGATAGAGGAAGGAGTTTGTAGCAGACAAGTCATTCAGCAATGAAACTTCCATGGTTTAGATTGACCGATCACGAATATGTATTCTTTAATTTCGAAACTATATTTGTTAATTTAGACAAAGAAAAAAACGAAAGATATATTTTAACCTCAATGCCTTTTCGTTCCTATCACCAATCGGCCTAGAGTTTAGCTTTTCGTTACCCCCATTGTAAATGGAAGTCTATATCTGGTAAGCAACTTGCCATAGCTGCCAACCATAGGGGCCTGCCCTGCGAGGGTTTTGATAAAGTATTGGTTTTCTCGGATTCCTTCTTTGTTGTCCAAATAGTAACTTCAACAACGAAGAATTGTGGGCTTTATGATATTATTATTAGATTCGCTCGTTCCTTGATTCATTTAATTTTCCTTCATCAGAACATGTTAGTTGCAATGAAAATATGGTGGTTCGCTCATAATTGTATTGCTCATTATGTACTTTTGTTGGTAAGTATTTTTTTACTTTTCTTGGAAAATCTCAAGATAGAAATGGGTGAACCAAAAGGCTACGAGAAAATAGTTGAGGCAAGAGTTTGACTTTTTTTCCTTAAAACGATATTGCCTCGCCCCGGTGCTCACGGTTGTTGGCAATTCGGTCACGGTTGTTGGCAATTCGTTTTCCAGGATAGCACTACTACGACTTTAAAATAGTAGCACTACAAATTTTAAAGCCACACGAACTTGAAATGTTTAGAACGCTAACAAGATGAAATGCAAACTTTCTAATTTCGAATTCGAATCGTTAATCCAATTCCAACTTCGATTTAAACGCAAATACTTAAAAACTCAAAACTAGAAGACAACTCTTGAATTTAATTTCAAAGTTCGAATTTAAGTGTATAAGCTTAGAAAATCCAAACTCAAGATTTTATATTTTTAAAATTTGAAATTTAAGCGTTAATTATTAAAAATTCGCATATAGAACTAAATTAGAGAGAAAGAAGAATCAGAGAATTTGGTGCAATGAAATGTGGGAGATCTTATTTGTAAAAGATGAAAAAACTTGAATGAAGTGATGCACCTTTCATCAAAAAAAGAGGCACCCTTTAATTAAAAAAGACTTGGCCTAAAGAGGCGTCACAAAATGAGAAATCACACGGCTTCTAATTTTTTTTATATAATATATTATATATTATAATATATATACACATTTTTTTAATTCAATCTTTTCACTCGATAAAATTCGAACTTAATTAATTTATCATTCACCATAATTAGTAATCGAAAAATAATTATTTTCACTATGTAGCTCGTTCAAATTATTTTATCGATTCTAAACGAATACAAAACTCATTTTTCCTAACAACTGTCTCATCTTTCGCCATTTTTTTGGGTCGAAGGTGTCTTTGCATCATGGATTACGAATATATATCTTGGTAGCATTTAATTATAATATTATATTTTAATTTTAAAAAAAACTATATATTTTAGTGTTGAATGGGACCGAAACAGCAATAACTTTTAAAAAAATTAAAATATATTAAGTTGAAATTAAAAGTCAAGCATTCATTTTGTGGTCCATGCATGCTTGATTTAAACCATAGACGCAGCAAATCATGCATCACGAGGTGCCGAGTGATCTAACTTTTAATGTTGCCTCATTATTTATTTTTATAATAATAAATAATGCTGAGAATCTTAATTGTATCGGAGAAGTGTAACACTGTATTTTCATTTCATTATTTTTGTCTGCAGAAAGCTAGTTTTTAAAATTAAACAGCTGTATGTGACCATTGCCGGCCAGCATGTCGACACAGTATTGTGATTAAATATCAACGTGCGTTGTGTAAAGGTTACTATGTTAGTTCGGAGTTTATTCAGTGCACATTGAAAGATAACGATTGTAAGTTCTCACGTCATAAAAAAAAAATTCAATGTGACCAAGAAAGATATAATATGTACAATTAATACCTCTTAAATTTATGAACTTCTCAAATTGTTTTTCGAATTGATACAAGCAAAACAAAATATACAGACAACATTGTTTCGAAATATTTGCGTCTCTTTAAACTCACATTTATCCGACTTTTCACTCGTCATAAAATAACAAATTTCGTCCTCACGAGTTGAATTTGTTGCATGAAACATGGATAGTCGGCAGCATTCTATCTGCATTAACTCAGGATGCAAACCCAAATTAATAATTCAGATTCACAATTAAAAATTATAAAATATAATATTCCATCAATGAGTTAAGATTTGAGCAACAAAAATATGTCGAAAAAATCAACTGGTGACCAAGTCAACCCAAACGAAGGGGGACAGGTAGACAATCAGCAGTTGGCTCAATAGTAAAATGTTACACTAGACCTATCATTGTATTTAACTAACTATTCATGACCACGGTTCTAAAAAAAATTGTTCTGGTTCCAATAAAAGGTGAAACCGGAACTGAACCGCTTGGATACGGTTCTTGTTTTAATGGATTTGAAATGATAAAACGAAAATTGATGATATTATATATGAGACCGTGAAAATAAGTATTCGACAACTATATTATAAAATAATATCGACATTTAATTTTTAACGTTGAATAAATAAGAGTAAGGGTTTAAATTTAGTTTATACAGATCAAATAATTTAATTACATAATTTAAAGTGTCTATATATACTAAAAAAATTTATAATTAATTTAGGGTTCCGTTTCCCATTTTCGTTCCACGATTGGTGATATGGATCCATTCAATTCATTCAGCCGACAAAGATTTTCGCAGGCCCGAGAAATTGTATCCCCGGTCCCATTATTAAGCTTCTGAAGCCTATTTCACATAAATGGGCTTTCCAATCTTCAAGCCCAATGAACCTATGTGCCCAATCAAGTTCTAACTCCTTAGCAAGCCACACAGCCCATTTTTTGATGGGTAGCTGCCTAATGGATTTGGACAATAGATTTATTTTTTCAAAAAAGTGGTGGTGTTGCTAAAAAACAATTTTATTTGTCCAATATATTTTTTGAATAAAAATAAGGAAATTTAATCAAAAATATTTTTAAAATAATCTATGACAATATAAGATGCTTTATTTTATTCCCCCAGAAGAAGAGAACTTAAAAATCCCTACTTTATTATCCCAAAAAAAAGGAAAAATCCAAGGGTCAATATTATAAAGGAAAGTTGAACTTTTTTAACATCAAAGCTTTTAAAGTATGAGGGCATTCATTATCAATTATAAATTGTATTTATTATATAAGTATATTTAGTCAATGAAAGCTACTCGCAAGAAATCAAAGATTTAAAGAATTTAGCATTCTAATTATCAAATTTGTCGGTTCATTGATGTGAAGTGGACCATATGAAAATTTTCTTTTATTTAATAATGATCAATGAAGTAAATTTATGCGTTGTTTGATGCGAAAAAAATAAGACTATTAAATTTTATATAATCTATTATTTAACTCAAATTTTGTAATAAGTTGAAATTAAAATTTATTATTATTTTTATTTTTCGATTTATCATCTATATGTTATATATTATATTATGCATATTTGTCCTGATTGTGTCCGTACGTTAAAAAGGACAGCCACAAAAACAGATACCGCACGGCCGAAAAAGTTTGACCTGATAGTACTTAGTTATTAGACTTTAAAAGCGCGTGGAGATAAAGCCACGCGGCTAAGAAAACTTAGTTCAAATTGTGTAGTGTTAGGGTTTTCTTCTATCTTTTTGTTGAGATATATTAAATAATTTAAGAAATTAAAATAAACAAAAAACTGAGTTTGTGGAAATTTCTAGATCATCTTGCATCTGTTTCAACTGAAGAGTTTATAAAGTTCATAGTTTTTCAAATTGAAAAGTCAAATTTTGTCAAGCATAATGTTAGACTGTTTAATTGGATTTAATAATATTATTATATTTTGTTTTATTGATTAGATTGCAGATAAGATATAAGTGTGAATGGTTTGTTATCTTTAATAATTAATGAATACAAATAAAATAGTGATATAAACTATAATGTTGTAATTTGTAAGTAAATGATTTAATTGTTGTGTGAAATAAATAACCAATACACAAATTTGCAATCAAAAAAGTGTTGAGATTGGGTTTTTTTTTTTTAAAGTTATCTTATCTCATCAATGAAAGTTTGTCCATTACGTTTTATTTGTCTATCTTTATTTGTAAGCTAGTGCGTTAGCCAAGATATTTTGCCTAAAATGTATTAAAAAAAAAATTGCGACAGCAGGTTTCATCTTCGTAAAAAAATGCTGAAAACCCACTCTTCTTTCGTGTCATTTTGAAGTACCCTTCATTTGGAATAATTTTTAGGGATTTTTAAATGAATATATAGATTTTTATTTTTAAAAAAATTCGTGGTCATTTTCATGAACCAAGTGCCATCTTGTCGAAGAAGAAAACCAAGTTTCCATTGTGTTGAATTTAATCGGTCATGCAAACCGGCGGCCCACTCAAGCTACACCAAATTCTTCGTTATTTTCTTTGTAGTTTTCTGAAATTTTCCAAGTTTTATTATTTATTTTTTTTAAAAAAAAAAACAGTGCAGTGCAAACTTAAGACTTTTATGTAATTATTATGTGGAAGAGATACAAAAAATGATTGCTAACTTCATTTTTTTTCTTTTTTGAATAAAATATGTCCATCATCACATTGTCCATTTGAGAAGTTGAAGTCAAGTGTGTCCATAATGATGATTGATGTGTTAGAGTAGATGCCCTACAAGCCAACTGTTGGCTAGGAATTTTATTGACTCAGTTGTAATTAACAATCTTTATTTTAATATAATTCATTATTTCATGGTTTGTTATTTCTTTATCTGTATACCTATGTTATCAAACATAGATAAAGACCTTGATTATACTTTAATGCAAATAAATCGTAATTCGATGTTGAAACTCATTTGTAAACACTGTATGATCTAAATTCGTTCCTAGTCGATTCAGCCGCCTAAAACATGGATAAAGGTCGCTTGAGCTCGAGACTAGCATCTGTGATGTTGTGTACTGCGTTTCTTGGTATGGGCATAGAGATGTCCAAACATGCAGATGGGTAGTCATATGATGATTATACCGAACAACCCTCCCTTGGACTTTCCAAGTGATTATCATTCATCGAGAGGATAAGTCCGTGGTTATGATTGTACACCATTAGTCCTTACAACCCGGGACAACACTGAGGCTCTATATGCTAGGGCTGTGCTTTGACTCGTTTAC
>NC_133310.1:863252-871622 GCF_012295235.1 Primulina huaijiensis | reverse complement strand
GTTTGTTCCCGTTGAGAGAATAAATTCAAGAAGTTGAATTTATATTATATAGTAAATTCAAGGAGTTGAATTTATGATAATTAAATTTTGAGAGAATAAATTCAAAGAGTTGAATTTATAAAATTTGAGAATTTAATTTATTAAACTCAAAATGTTGGGTTTATTAGATATTAAATTTTGGAGGTGATATAAATTCAAAGAGTTGAATTTATAATTTGAATAATAAATTCAAATGTTGAATCTATAAATGATTTAATTTATTAAACTCAAAGGTTGAGCTTATTAATTAATAAATTAAATATGGTGGGTAATATGTTTAATGGGTTTGTAAGAGTACAAGTCCAACATATTAAATAATTAAAGTTGTTAATGGACCTTGATTAATTGATTAAATTAGTGTGACTAAATCAATTAATTAATTAAGCCCATTAATGTTAATTAAAGGGCCCAATTATTATACTATGATAATTAGGTCATGGTTAACTATAAACATGAGTTAACATGACATAACCCTAGCTACCACCACAAGAGATTTTCGAAATCTCCTCTCCCAAGCACTCCATAATTCGGCCACTTCTCGTTGGAGAATAGTTTGAGCAGCCTCTCAAATTTCAATCTCCTACGTAAAATATCTTCCATATTTTCTAGTGCAAATTGGAAGAGGAACACACTATCTAGTCGTGGACATGATAGGAGGATTTCTTGAAGAAAGTTCGAAGGGAATCAACAAGAGCTAATCCGTTTATACCGGATTAGTTGGAGTCCAGTGATTTAATTCACAAAGGTATAATTTTCTGAACATCCTATGTATGTTTAATTCGTGAAAACCATACGAGTGTCCAAAAGTTATTTTGTTTTCAAAATAAAATAAAAATTTTAAAACTTCCGCTGCGTTTAAGCACGTAGAAAACCGAGATCTTACATGATGAACTTTAATTCTCTTATTACCATGTAGTAACCCAATAGGAAACCACTGTTTTCATTTACAAACTTTCTTGTACAATTCTAACAACAAATCGAACCACCATGTGCAATTATTTTTTAGAAATAGCCATCATGTATTGAAGACATCTTTTTTTTTTTTAATGGTAGGGGTCTTTAAAATATATATATAAATACAAAATACTACTACGAGAATTTTATCTAAATACTTGCCCTAATTGTCTCGAACTTTATTTAACACATTAAATTCAAAAGACTAGTTTCTTACATGTAAAACTAAAATCCCAAAAATTTATTGATGAGTTTCAATTTTTATATATATAAATCGTCACATCTTTGAATTAATGCACTTAAATGGACGTGGAATAATATTTGAAGAACATTCCATAGAGCCTCAATTTTGTGGAGTGGAAATGTGGAACACAACCTCCGGTCCTGCACCTTCCAATTTCTCCGCCCACGCGTGATCAAATTTGGGTTTAGTCCTCTAAAAAGCGTTTATTTCCAATTACACCCTGTATTGCCTCCCAAACGGCGCATACCGACCTGTCCAGGTTCCCACAGCCTCTGAATCAACAAAAGAGACAACACATTCCTGTCCCTTTAGTTCTTGCTCGAAAATCTCATTTCTACCTAGATTTCTCCCATTAGGTGGGTTTTGATCTTCACGAGGAGTCTTCTTTTTACTGATTCAAACTCCATTCTGGTTCGAAAACACCTGCATTTCCCCTGTTTTCTTTTCTTCCGACTGAATTTACGGCCCCTTCAATTTTATGGGTTCCTCATGAAAAGGGAAAAAAAGAAAGAAAAAAAGAACTCTGTACTCCGAACATGGCTTCTGTCTTTAAGCTCGTAAGCCAAAGATTAGTTCCTTTGGCATATGCCTTCTTGTTCTCTGTTTCCATGTATCTGCTCCCGATCTTCAACTTCATCTCTGCGTTTATTTTCAGGTGGGAATCACTTTTAACGCCTTTTTCTGTTTATTTGGATCCTTTCTGTAATAATTTGTTAGTTTCTCAATATTTATTTTTCATCAAAATCCAGGCTGCATAGAGATGGGAGTTCGGGGGAGAATAATGGTGAAGAAATGGACCTTCTTGAATCAGAGACAGAGTTATCGTCTGAGTGTATCGTTGAGAAAGATGTTACCAAGTTTACAAGATTTGATGGCGATGGCGATGGCGGGGAAGAAAAGGGAGAGGTATTTCTGAAATTCAAGTTCCCGAATTTTGAAGAATTTTGTAGGATTCATGAAAAACCAGATAATTTATCAAACTCTGAGGTGTTCTGTTTTCAAAGTAATAATAAATATGATTCCACATCTGGTAAAAAATCTTCCAGCGCTTTTATAGCTGAACTGGGGACTATTCCTGTGGAAGAAATTAATGGAAACAAAAAATGCGAGTCGGGAGAGTCGGGAAAAGATTGTAATGAAATTTCGGTACGCAATGGAGAAGGAAACGATAATACCGAGGCAGAGGAATCGGTGAAGAAGTCGGAAGAAAAGGTTCATTCAGTTCAAGAAGATAAAAAATTCGAGGGAAACCAGGATTTTCTTGATGAACCGCATAGTTTCATTGAGAAAAATTCCATGTTTGATGGCTCGGATTCGGATTCGGGTTCGATTGATGTCGATCATGTTCCTTGGGTAATCACCAGTTCCGTGGATTCACGCAGTGATGGTTTCTTGTCTGATGAAGATTTTGGACTAGAATCAATGCCAGAATCATCTTCGGGCTTAGACGAAAACGTGGGATCATCAAAAGATCTCCACAGTGGCGACGAAATGGATACTACGGAGGAAGAGCCCGATAAATCAACAGAACATGATGATATGCTAAATCCTGATGAATTTAACGAGGATTTCTTATCGGAGGAAGACTTTACAGACGCTGTTTTTCTTACCAAAACAGAGTCCAAGGATTTAGCCATGTCCGATTCCGCAAACGAATTGGAGTCATTGTCGGAACACCAAGATTTGATAGACCAGTTGAAAATGGAGCTTAAGAAGGTGAGGGACACAAGTTTGCCCACCATTTTAGAAGAATTTGAGTCTCCTAAGATAATGGAGGATTTGAAGCCATGGAAGATTGATGAAAAGTTCCGGCGTGGAGACGGAATGGGGGAGCTTCACAAGTTCTACAAGAGCTACAGAGAAAGAATGCGCAAATTGGATATCTTGAATTACCAGAAAATGTACGCCATGGGTTAGTCCACTTTTCCATTCTTCATCTCGTTACCCCATTGGCAAATATATTAAAATTAACCAAGGTAACTAATTCGAGACGAAGTCGATAAGCTCGAACTAGAAAAAGCATCCATATTCGTCTTGATTCGATTTGTTTTATTTATTTTTATTGTTAAAATTTTAACCATCCCATATAATCATGAAATACAATAATTTAATGTTAAAACCTAAATTTTACAACGAGTTAATTGATGAACTATCACCAGTAATTATATGCCCCCACTATTCTACTAACTCCTTGGATTGATCCACACTGCCAATAAATTTTATATTGGCCAAGTCTTTCTTGTTTATTCTTTTTCTTAATTAATTTTAATTTAACTTGATTACTGAAAAAATATTATTTTATATTATAACTTTTTTCATTGGAACATTTAGTTGGTGTGCCAAGATGACCCTTTAATCATATTTTTATGAATTGTACAAAATTAATAATTTGTGAGTTGATTTTAGAGGACCGATAAGATCTCGTCCGTTGGATTGTCCGAAAACGGAAATATCATGGGACTTGGTCTGGTACGAGGCACGATAAGGATGAAGTGGATGATGTTACAACATTTTAGTTGTGTATTTAATACGTAATTAATTAATTGGGCATTTAAAGTCACGATACATTTCTTTTAATTCGTTGCCTCTTCAAAACCCAGAAAATGCATTATTCTTTCCTAGGAGAATGTATTTGTGTCGAAAACTAAGGATTTTTCTATGTGACATCGAACATTTCTCCACGTAAATTTTTTTTAAAAAAATCCGATCAGTTCCAAATTTCTCAAATATTGTGCTACCCATAATAATAGAATTTATTAAGAATTCAAAAGCAAATTGTTTGAAAAACGAATCAATGCATTTGTGGTCGTTGTAATTTATGAGGTTTAAGCATTATGGTCGACTGAATTTATTACTTTACTCTGCCAAAAAATTTCTTACATTTTAATTTGTCCTAGTGGATTTTCTGCAATGGATGTCATTCAGTGTCATAAATTATTGTGTTATGTAAAAAAATAATTTAAAACAACACACCATCGGGTGGGGTTTGGCTTGACTCAAAAATTAAATAAAAAGTTAATTTTATCTTTAATAATATAAAATAAACTACCACATGTAAACTAAATCTTGGACAACCCGCATGCATGATGCATCGTTTGTGTGCATTCATGCATGGCAGGTTTGTTGCAGCTAAAGGTTCCCCTCCAATATACGGCAAACAAAAAACTCGCGGCGGTATCTCTAAAATCCATGGTTTCGCACAATTTTTGGCTGTCGAAACAAAAAATCCACGGAAGCAATTCCATGAAGAAGTTTATAGATGAATTGGAAGGTGATGTCGAAGTGGTATACGTGGGACAGATGTGTGCTTCGTGGGAGATGTTGTATTGGCAGTACGAGAAAGCCATGGATTTATGGGATTCAGACTCCCGTGGGATCAATAGATACAATGAAGTTGCTGGGGAGTTTCAACAGTTTCAAGTGCTGATGCAAAGGTTCATAGAAGACGAGCCATTTCAATTAGGGCCAAGAGTTCAAAATTATGCGAAAACTCGGTGTGTTCTTCGCAATCTTCTTCAAGTTCCAGTTATCCGAGGTAAGAATTTGATCGAGTTGGTACCTTCTTCTTGGTCATGTCATCCCTTTTTTTCCGTTGCTTTAGTTTGGGTGCATAAATTTATAACAAAAGAATTGTGTACGTTTATTAATTAGATTATGTTTAAGGTATGCTAAAGTATGAAAGACATATGTGGGTGCATTTAAATATAATAGTAGAGAATTTGTCTAAAATTGATAGAAAAAAATAAAAAAATTTTGTTTTTTTTTTAAAAAAAATGTGCAGAGTTGGATTCTCATAAAATGATATGATCGTAGAATGGGGCAAAAGACATTTTTACATCATTTTATTGAAGCTAAAGGTATAGAGCTTGTTGGCAGTGGATAATATGAAGGACAAAACGTGGAGGGCTTGGACTAAAGACAGAGATGAATACGTTATTACTATCGAAACATTAGTTGAAATCGTGGAGGAGTCGATTCGAATATTTTGGCGATTTGTTAAAGCTGATAAGGACTGCACCAGTACTCCACCATCTACTACCCACAACAAGATTGTTCCACAGCTTCACGATCCGGAAGACCTCAGCCTATTACTAGCTGTCCGAAAAATTCTTCAAAAGGTCCCTAACTTGCCACTCACTTGTTGAAAGTTTTAAATCTTAAGCTTTATTCTGTTTGCTAATGCAAGTTTGTGGGTTTTCTTTTGGAATGCAGAAGGAGAGAAAGCTGAAAGACATGTTGAGGAGTGAGAAGTGCATTTTGAGGAGATTTCGACGGTGTAGGGACGATGACGAAGATGAGTGGGATCAAGTTCTTACGTTTTTCTCTCAAGTAGATATGAGATTAGTTTCTAGGGCTTTGAGGATGTCTAAAATAACAAGAGACCAGTTGATTTGGTGTCATGACAAGATTAACAGGATTAGTTTTGTGAATAGGAAGATGTGTGTCGAACCTGGCTTTTTGCTCTTCCCATGTTAGGACTTGGGCTCTGTATATGTAATTTTTATATATAAACTCTGTGCTAGNATATATAAGGTTTATTCAAGCATGTTAAAATGAATTTTGCAAAAACCATCGGTGTTATCTCTTTTATATCAGTTATGAATACCCCATTTGATTATAATCTTGAAATCTCCGGATAAGTTACCGTTGAATAAGACCAAGTTTACTATACACCTCTTCTAGTTGTTGGAATATGTTGGCACTTGATCAATCATCTTGAGTTTGTTTCTTCTACCAACATTTTTTCGGACGAATTTGTCAAATAATGTGGTTTACAGACTATTGCGTTAGTTCGAGATTTAAGTCAGTGCACGCTAAAAGAAAACAACTGTGAATTTGATTGTCATTTTTTTAAAAAAAACTTAACCCAGATTAAATACGTCATCTAGGTATTTTATAGGTTAGGTCCGTGAGTTAAAAAAAGGGAATGAGACAACTCCCCCTTTACGGGCTTAGTTTTATAAAGAAAGGGTCCCGTAATGAGCTGATATAGAGTGACCATTCATGAATTCATCCAAGCCTCACCATTCATGCCTGGAATCTGAATTTTCGCTTTCACGCATTCAATTGCTTTCATTGAATAATTTAATGTATATATCATTCATACAAAATTATACAAAGTATCGTATATTTAGAAAGGAAAAAAAAGAAGTGATAATTGTATCAATTTAATCGATGTTGTTTGGTATTATGATCTTTGATTATCATGACCACTAAAAAGGAATGATTACCACTAAAATAATAAAAATTGTTATTTTTGGACATTTTTATGTATAAAAGTATGTTGCAATATTTTGATAAATATCGAAAGTCGTTTATAAGTTCAAAAACGTTTAATGGATACTTTTTTTTTGAGTGGGTCTCATGTGAGACCGTCTTACGGATTTTAATCTGTGAGACGGGTCAACCCTACCCATATTCACAATAAAAAGTAATACTCTTAGCATAAAAAGTAATACTTTTTCATGGATGACCCAAATAAGAGATCCGTCTCACAAATACGACCCGTGAGACCGTCTCACACAAGTTTTTGCCTTTTTTTTTTTGGAATGAATATGGGAAAATGATAAATAATTAACATGACTTTTAATTTATAAATGCATTTATTTGTGAATCATTATAATGAAAAATCATTGTAATTAATAGTAATAAAAATAAATTATAATGAATAGAAAGATCGACCTGACATTGTTGAGTTTCAAGTCAAAGTTCAATATATTCTCATAATCGAAATGCATGAAAATGCCCAAAAGAAATTCTGATGGGTTCACTAGGCAGTATTATAAAGTAAAATTGGAGAAAAATAGGAAGATTGGTTGTTCTTGAAGTGTATATCATATTTTCGAAGATTGAAAAAGGAAATAGAGAAGTTGAAGACAAACAAAATTTAGAATATTTTTGAGATGATCGTCACTTGGACCTTTTTTCATATACCAGGTTATATGTTTCTCATTATATTGTCATCCAAATTGAATATATTTTACCAGAATGGACAAGTATTGGGATTGTGATTATACCAGTTACCAAGAAGTATACACGTCTTGTTTTTTACATATTGAATTGGGAAAATAGATTGCACGAGTAACTCACCAAAGTTTAATCAGTTCCCAAATAAAAAAGATTCAATAAATCGAAGAATCCGCAGAGTTCAGATGGCCCAATAGAAAGAGGAGCAATCTTTTTCCTTTTTTTTCCCGTGGGTTTGGAGAAATAATCGAAATATCATCCCACATCGAATTAATCTCATTGTTTACGACACTTAATGACAGGCGGTGTGGCATCTGTGGTCGCCGAGCTCGATAACGTGAGCTTGTAACCCAAGTGGGGGCATTCGGTTGAAGGAACGTTGGGCTTGTCCAAGTACCCGGTCGAGAAGATGCAATAACTAGCCTGTCCGCTCCAAGCAATGAGTTGAACGTTGGTGCTCGCTCGTAAGAATGAGCCACGATGTTATTAGAGAGGAGGGCAATGCGTTAGGCTGGCTTCACAGAGCAGCGACTACCTCCCGTTCTTTGCAGTGGAAGGATAACGGGCTAGGGCATCTTTGGATCATATGGGGTAGATGGGTTGGTTTCAATTGAACCTTCAATTTTTTTTTCTTTTCCGAACAAAATAAGCAACATATACTATTTATGATGTTTCATTAAAACTTAAATATTTCACGAATTAATGTTCTAACGGATTTTTTGGATAATCATGTAAATCGAAATTTACTTGTATATGATGATATGTCTAAAGAAAATATAGAAAGACTTGCAACAATCTAATTGAGAGCTGTCAAAGAGAATACGTATAACACTTAACAGCATGTTTAACGACACATGAAAATCTTTCTCCAGTAATCTTTTGGTTCTTTTTTAGAAAAAAACTTTTATTCGTCGTAATCGTATACAATGTGAATATCTACTTTTTTTTTTCCAAATTTAAGTGAAATTAAATTTTGAATCATTTTGTTCACAATAAGAAAAAATACTCACATTTAGATATGGAATTTAAAACAACTATCACCTATAAACCCAAAAGAAGTAGATCCACATGAAATTTAAAAACAAATTGAAGAATTCAACTTATAAAATTTATTATTCTTTTTAAACCCAAATCATATTATATTTGACGTTGTGTGTGAATAACCA
>NC_133310.1:835710-863033 GCF_012295235.1 Primulina huaijiensis | reverse complement strand
ATATATATAACCAGGCTTAAATGCAACCAACATATATCATCAATCTGCTAACTAAATCCTCCCCACCCCCACACCTATCGGCAATTATAAAACTTTCCTAAATACAGTAACTAAATGACAATTACATTAAATCAAATAATCCAAAATATTCAACCATTTCTCATGTCATAATTTTGACCGCATTGTCATATGCAACTATAAATCCCACAACCCCATGCAATTCATTCGAGATCATATTAAACATGAAGGGATTTGCGATGATATTGCTTGTGGTTCTTGCGGTGGTCTCCATGGCGGTGCGGCCGGGGGAGGCCATTTCATGCGGTGACGTGCAGGGGTACCTTTCTCCATGCTTGCAGTACCTGACTTCCGGCGGGGACCCCTCGTCTCAGTGCTGTAGCGGCGTGTCGGGATTGAGCGGCAGTCTTCAGTCACAGCAGGATAGGCAGACAGCGTGCTACTGCATGAAGTCCGCCGCCTCCAGCATCCCCGTCCAGCAGGATGCAGCTGCCAACCTCCCCGGAAGATGTGGTGTTTCCGTTGGATATTCTATTTCTCCCAACGTAGACTGCAGCACGTGAGCATTCAATTTCGACAGCCTCTTGCATGCATGTCACGCACAGACATGACACACCTTTATTTAATTAACCGCACGATTAATTTTGCATTTTTTTTACTAATCCTTGTCTTTTATATTTTGATGTTTTTGAATTTGGCGCAGGATTTCTTGAGATGGGATATTGAGCATGATATCATAGGAATAAATAAAACGAGAGGAGGCTTTGTTATCAAATTTCTCCCCATTGTAATGTAGCTTGGATGCTTGTATTATGGCTTGTTATAGGAACTTGGTCACATATATGCTGTGCCCTCGGCTTTTGTACGTGTGGAATAAAAATATGCTTATTTAATTTATTTTATTATCTTATCATTTTCAAAGTAATCTAATGCTTGCGAAATGTTAATAAATTTGGTATTATACCGATATGTCATCATTCTAACTTTATTACTAATAATAAAAAAGTAAATCAGATTTACATATCAAACTTTATCAACTCCAATTAACTTGCAAGAGAAATCCACCAAGTAACCTAGTACTATAACATCAAGAAAGTCGAATCTAACAAATTTAACGTGTAATTTTCCGAAAGATTAATAATACATAAATGTGTAACAAAGTGTTCACGAGACAGCGAACTCGTCAGTTGGAATCTCCAACACTCCAAACACTTTGGAAACTTCTATATTTACTTTGGTATAAAACTCAACAAGAATGGATTCGATATGTGAATCATCGTTATCAAGTGAGCTCGTGTTCTAAATCAAGAGAGATCCGAGCCAGACTCAATTCACTCCACCATTTTGGTTCCTAAAGCTGGCCAAAGCAACTGTCAAACATCCTCAGCCACATTTGCCTGTTTGGTAAGAATATGCAACGGCCATGAGTCGGAAGATGATGCGTAACGGGGTTGTGGCCTGCTCACACTCGGAACCATGCTTGTATTAGTCTCAGAGTAGTGGCTGGGATATACTTGGGAGTCAGGATGAAGGGGCATGACATATATGGGACCTAAAATCGAGGTCGAATCTGATGCATTATGAAGTAGAGGCAATGCAACGTGATCTTCTGATGCTGGAGTCGTACCATTGCTCTGAGGCCGTGAATAATCAGAGTTTGAGCTATTCTCCCTCTCGTCTATTTCACTCTGCAGTTTCTTGATCTGAGCATCTAGAGCAGAATTCTCCTCTATGAGTTCATCCTTCTCGATTGTAACCTATCCATAGAATTGTAAATCATGAATCCCTCATCTTTCAGTAGGACAGTGGTAAATTCCATTTATATAATTCTGTAACTGTACAAAAACAAACACACTCAATATCCAATATGAAAAGCTGCACATTAGAACTTACATAATTAGATTCGGACAAGAGCGCAGCATTTTCGTTTTTCAGGTGGTCCACCTGCGCCAGCAATTCTCCTAGAAGCCGGACCGTATCTCTCAGCATGGAGGCCTTCCCATTACTTGGATGATTCAGATCTGCACATATAATTTCTATGCATTATAAACATGTATCCAACAAGGAAAAACAGTTATGAAGGGTCACTAAAATAAGCTCACAACATAAATGCGAAAAAAGTTTTAACTATAAACGGATATCAAAATCTGAACTCATGATTGCAGGGGCATTACCAAGAGCTTTGTTTAGATCCAAGAATAATTCATTTATGTGGTCTCGTTTTAGCTTTTCCCTTTCAGCTTTGTGAATTTTTCTTGGAATTTTAATCAGGTTCTTTTTTCTGGGGCACAACCTGCAGCATCAAGAATCAGTTCGTTTGTAAGAACAAGGTAAGTTTATCACAACATTACAAATTCCTCTACCGAAAATTGGAAAACATAATCACGAAAGCAAACATCGAAAGCGCCGAACCAGCATAGTATACACAACATTTCCTATATACCTACACAAATCTTCGAACTGGATTAATATAGCAAAGCAACGATGAAGCTTGAAGGTTAAATTATTGCATTTGACAAAATGTTAGATGCACATATCCTTTTCTCCACGGAAAGCTCCTCATCAGCCAAAGAAGAAGACACAAACGAACGACTTCAGCCATAAATTTTCTTCACTTTTCATAAGTCATAACTGTTCCCAACCAGTAATTCTTAATCTCTGAATCGATTTTGATGGAAAAAATCCCCTAAAAGTAATGCATGAACTCAAAATTCATCTACAACAGAGCTCCGGTCACCTAATGCACATAAAAACAATAAGCAAACGAACCTTGTTGTTGCATTGACTTGATTAATGACTGAATCACCAGCTTCAGAACCCATTCTGTGAATCTTTATTCCCCTAATAATCGACCAAAAAGAAAACAAACAAATCTTCAACAATCAACAAAGGCAAAAATTTAGAAGTTTTGAAACAGATAATCAAGAACATACCTCGAAATTCCACAGAAATTACTCAAACAGGGAATCGAATTCGGTCATTCATAACTTATACGAAGGAATGTGGGCGAATGCTATATTGCATGAGTGGGCGTGTGGCCGGCGTTTGCCCCGAATGGGGATGGCATGAGCCAGCCACAAGGCCAGGATAAGTGAAATTACTCAATGTCCTTGACGAGGAGCAGTATTTACACATCTGTTCATCTCTCTATCCTCCGAGAATTGAGACAATGACTGAGGGCAGATTCGTCTGTCTGTAAATGTCTGAAGAAACGACATCGTCTTGTGCTTGCTTCGGATGAGCCCGGGAACCTCGTGGCACGTGTACAGTCAACTTCTGGGACTCGGCCAAACTTGTGATGTATGCGTTGAATTTTTATTTATTTTTTACAATAAATTTTTAGAGTAACACTTAATTAAATTATTGCTTAAGAGAAGAATAAAGTTATATATTTAATTGAAGATTAAAAATTTCTACATATCAATAATTAAATTATTTAAACGAGCACGTGAGCAAGTAAACTTCTAGGACTCGAGTAAAACGTTTCATTACTGATGTCAAAATGTTTGGTTTGGGACGAGGTTTTAAGTTGGAGACTCGATTATTTTTCTTCCGGATAAAAGAGGATAAACCTATGAATAAGAACCATTTATAATGTGATCTTTAAATTCGAATGCTTGGTTTGTCAATTATGATATTTTTTAAAAAATATATAAAAAATAGATTTTTAACGTATAAGATTTAATATCATAATATTTAAAACTTAATTTGTAGAGTCACAAATTTAATTTTATTTTAGTATAACCATATCATACCAAAACAGTTTTTAAAAGTAAAATTGAACATATTTTAGCAGCACACAAACTATTATTTAATAACTAAAAAAATATAATAACATTTTGGTGGGTCCAATGACGTACAATCTCAACATAATGCAGTTTTAATTTAAGAGTGGTTTGCAGCTCAAGTGGTTAACAAGAATCAAGGAACTATATATTTGTCCTGGAGGTCATAGGGTCTATTCTTGGGGAGGCACGAACACTACTGTCAGGGGTAGTGAATTCTGTGAGTGAGGCCGCGGCGGGTCCTTACAATAAAAGGCGCCTTTTATTGTAAAGTCCTAGGCCGTTGCCTGTTCAGGACCCTGCAATCACAGTTCCTAGGCCCAACCCAGCTTACTTTACTCATCGGACTCCTCGACGCCACGAAAGTGGAGTTTGTGCCTTCCCAAGATTCGACCCCTCAACCTCCTGGCATATAGGTATATTGGCTGCAATCCTGGTAGCCCACAAGTGGTTACCAAGAATCAAAGAACTATGTACTTGTCTTAGAGGTCATAGGTTCGATTCTTGGGGAGGCACGAACACTACTGCCAGGGGTAGTGAGTTCTGTGAGTAGGTCCGGCTGAGTCGTCAGGTTCGATTCTTGGGGAGGCAGTGACTCCAGCACCTGGGTTGGGGAGTTCTGTGAGTTTTATTGTAAGGACCCGACGACTCAGTCGCGGCCCCACTCACAGAACTCACTACCCCTTGCAGTAGTGTACGTGTCTCCCCAAGAATCGAACCTATGACCTCCAGGACAAGTACATAGTTCCTTGATTTTTGGTAACCACTTGAGCTAGTTCGCAGTCAGACGAATTTTTATCTGTATGACAGATCAATTCTACCGATATTGACAATAAAAAATAATACTCTTAAAATTGAAATACNATTGTGTGTGACAAATATGTAGTATTAGATATTTGGTATATGAGTGAAATCCCATTATTTTTATTCTACCACATACTTTTGTCTTCAACGTCTTTTCTTTCTTATTTTTTTTAATCACCCAACCAAATCATAAGTAATAAAAATTATTTAAGGCTTCATACATTAGAATTTTTTGTCGTGAAAATTAAATTAACAATATATGATTAAAAATTTATATAAAAATAATTTGTGAGGATTATCTTTACAAGATTATAAAAAGCATGAGTAGACTTGGGGGTTATAGTCTAGTCCATAAGTATTTTTAAATGACAAAAACTTGTGTAAGACGGTCTCACGGGTCATATTTTGTGAGACAGATATCTTATTTGTGTCATCCATGAAAAAATATTACTTTTTATGTTAAGAATATTATTTTTTTATGAATATCAGTAGGGTTGACTCGTCTCACAGATAAAGATTCGTGAGACCGTCTCACAAGAGACCTACTCTTTTTAAATACAAATGAAAATTTGTTGTTTCAGACTTTTTTATTTTGATCTTTTACATCTTTAAATTTTAATTTTGTGTATTTCATTTTTGGTCATTTTTACATAAAATTCTCACACAACAATGTATGTGTTAGCGTTACATGACTCAATTACAATAATACATAAGTGCACTTGACGTTGTTAAAAAAATAATATACTAAAAATGAAATTTGATAACACATGAACTAAAATCATAAACAGAAAAATATATAAGACAAAAATTGTAATTTTTTTCTAATTACAAATTATGTTTTGAAACTAAATGATTCCTAATTGTCATGAAATTAGATTTTAATTGGCATGATCATGAAATATTAAATTTCGTATTTATTCATTTGATTCAAGTATGATATAATTTCATTAATTCTTTAGATGAACAATTATCTCCCATTTCTCATTATTTTTTTATTCAAAATTTTTTTGTGCATGTATTGTGTAAAACAAAACTATAAAATTGATTTATATAAGAGGAAAAATATGAAACATGAACCATTTCACCGGCGGACTGGGGAAGAAAGAGAAGGGCGTAGGTTAGAACAATTATGCGAGCGGGGCGATAATAAGAAATCGAGCGTGAATCCGAGTTGCTTGATTTTCTTTCTTGAACCTGAATTCTCTTTCAAGTAATCTGTTGGTTTGTTGGATTCGATTCGCAGTTCTGATTGAAAAATTTTGGGGAATTAAGATGAGCGGACCGAAGAAGAGGAATTTTCAGATAGAGGCGTTCAAGTATCGGGCGGTGGTGGACCCGAAATACGCGGATAAGAGTTGGGCTATTCTGGAGCACGCGATTCACGAGATTTACAATCACAATGCTAGTGGTCTCAGCTTCGAGGAGTTGTACAGGTTTCCTTCCCGTTAATCGTTTGGTTGAATTGTTTCTGACATTTCGTTTGCTTCTGCTTTGATGTTTTATGATTAATCTTTGAAGTCTTTGGAGTGATTGAATTGAATTTTGATGAATTTCCTTTTTGTTTTATTATTGATCGTGTTGTTGTTTGAGTTTAAAGTTAAGAATAAATCGAGTTACTGCAAAAAGCTTTGTTTCTATTGTTATTGTAAGTTTTCTAGGGCTAGATTTGTATCTCTTGGTCGAGAAACCAACATGCCTAGAAATTCGATGAAAGATATAGTGGAGCTGTGGAGGCAAGAATTTGACTTTTTGTCTTCAGCCACCCCATCTGTTGGCAACATATTTCCTAAGATACAATCTATATCGCTTTAAGATTGAATCACTACAAATTTTAAAGTCATAAGAACGTCAAAATGGTCAGAGACTCAGAACGTTGTATAACTTTGTGCAGTAAATCCCGAGTCTCAAACTCTAAGAGTTGGGAATCTTAAAGATTCAAATTCAAGATATTTCACGCCTTGCAAAATTGGATTGAAGTCCCTAGCTTTTTACTCTAGTCATGGTTGAGCTCAAGGAAGAGGGACCGAGGAAGACTTGGTTCACAACGATAAACCAAATAAAATATTTTAAAATATTGATGAACTGTCATATGAAATAGAGCGTAAATGCATAATGATATAAGAGGATACATGTAGACAACCATAGACAACCCAACTCAATGCGATAAAGACTTATTGTTATATTTAAACATTATTGTTGGAAAAAAATTAAAAACCAGAAGAAATTCTTGAATGTAACTCGAATCTCCAATTTAAGCATAGGATTCGTAGAAAATTTAAATTCAAAATTTTACATCTTGCAAATTCAGTGTAAAAACTTAAAAATTAGAAATAAGAATGAAATTCGAGAATAGGGAGAGGAAAGAATGCAAACTAAGTAGTAACTAATTTTGGAAATCTGGGGGTTTATTTACTTTTTTTTTTTAAAATTTTGTACTGAAAAGACATGTCTTTTCACAAAGGGTGCATCTATAAAATACTGGCGCTCAGTGTCTTTACATTTTTTCAAAATTTTTGTACTGAAAAGACGTCTTTTCACAAAGGCTGCATCTGTAAAATACTGGCACTATGCTTTAATTTTCAGGGCTGTTGGCCAGGCACTGCGACGCCAAAGCATGGAACCATGACAATACCATGTTCTTCGCCATGGCTCCACTCACTCCACTGTTCAAATTCAATAATTTCAAACCAAGAATTTTGGACTTGAAATTTCATTTTCCTGTTATTGGTTTAAAGAAAATAAATATGCCATGAACATCTAATACAATATGGATTTCGTTCCTCCAATTTATTTTGGGAGTCAACGCATGGAATCCGGTCAAATAAGTTTCTTAAATCAATGGCTGTTAAGCACATTTTTCCCAACAGCTATAGAGGCATCGGGTGAAGGTAGGCTGACCGTGATATGTAGTTTATGTCTTTATGACATTGGAATTGCGAATCAGTGTGAGGATAGATTTGGTGGCAAATTAAAAGTAACTATTGAATTTCGATTGGGCCCTTCATGATGTGCTTGGTGAATGCCAGGATGATGACTTTTCTCGAGGAAAAGTTAATTTAGTTTGAGATATTGACAGTATTGAATGTTTTTTGTTTCAGCTTGTCTTCAATAGTTCGAAAGTAGTCTTGATCACAGCATCTGATCCAAAATACTTATAAACCTAGTTGCTTGTTTATTGTTATCAGGAATGCATATAATATGATCTTGCACAAACATGGAGAGAAGCTCTATTCCGGCCTTAGCTCTACTATGACTGAACATTTAGTAAAATTAGCCGAGTCTATAGAGGCTGCTCAAGGTGATACATTTCTCGAGGAGCTCAATCGGAAATGGGCCGAGCATTACAAGGCATTGCAAATGGTCAGGGACATATTAATGTATATGGACAGAACTTATATACCAAGTACGCGTAAGACTCCTGTTCACGAGCTTGGGTTGAATTTATGGAAAGAAAACGTTATCCACTCTAGCAAAATCCAAACACGGCTTCAAGACACTCTTCTTGAACTCGTGTGGCATGAGAGGAATGGAGATGTTATTAATAGAGGTCTAATGAGGAATATAACCAAAATGCTAATTGATTTGGGCCCTTCGGTATACCAAGAAAACTTCGAAAAGCCGTTCCTTGATGTGTCAGCCAATTTTTATGGTGTGGAATCTCAACAGCTTATTGAGAACTGTGATTGTGGGGATTATCTGACGAAAGCTGAAAAACGACTTAATGAAGAGATAGACAGAGTATCGCATTACTTGGATGCAAGAAGTGAATCCAAAATAACCAATGTAGTAGAAAAAGAGATGATTGAAAGCCATATGCATAGATTAGTTCACATGGAGAACTCTGGTTTGGTCTGTCTGATACTTGATGAAAAGCTCGAGGATTTGGGGAGAATGTACAGTTTGTTACAGAGAGTGCAAAATGGACTCACATTAATCAAAGATGTCATGACTTCACATATTCGAGAAACTGGAAAGGATCTAATTTCTGATCCAGAAAGGTTGAAGGATCCTCTTAATTTTGTTCAAGAGCTTTTGAATAGAAAGGACAGATTTGACAAGATCATTAGCTTAGCTTTCAATAATGACAAAATCTTCCAGAATGCTCTGAATTCTTCCTTCGAGTATTTCATAAATCTTAATCCACGCTCCCCTGAATTCATTTCTTTGTTTGTGGACGACAAGCTTCGAAATGGATTAAAAAAGGACAAAGAAGATGATATAGAGACTGTGTTGGATAAAGTGATGATTCTTTTTCGCTACCTCCAAGAGAAGGATATTTTCGAGAAGTACTACAAGCAGCATCTGGCAAAGAGGCTTCTTTCAGGGAAAACTGCTTCTGATGATGCAGAGAGAAGCTTGATTGTAAAGCTCAAAACCGAATGTGGCTATCAGTTCACCTCAAAGCTGGAAGGAATGTTTACTGATATGAAGACTTCTCAAGATACAATGCAGGGGTTTCATGCTGCAATGGGTGCTGAGATAACTGATGGACCAACACTTTCAGTCCAGGTCCTCACTACTGGATTGTGGCCAACTCAATCCATCTCGACTTGCAATCTTCCTTCAGAAATCCTAGGAGTTTGCGATAAATTCAGGACATACTATCTTGGAACTCATTCGGGGCGCAGGTTAACGTGGCAAACAAACATGGGCAGTGCTGTTTTGGGTGCAACATTTGGAAATGTCCAAAAGGAGCTTAGTGTGTCCACTTATCAAATGTGCATCCTTATGCTATTCAATAACGCCGATTGCCTAAGTTACAAAGAAATAGAGCAAGCTACTGAGATTCCGCCCTCGGATTTGAAGAGGTGCTTGCAGTCATTAGCTTGTGTCAAGGGGAAAATTATCATTAGAAAAGAACCAATGAGCAAAGATATTGGTGAGGATGATGCCTTTTTCTTTAATGATAGATTCACATCCAAACTGTACAGGGTGAAGATAGGTACTGTTGTTGCACAAAAGGAGTCTGAATCTGAGAAGCTGGAGATGCGACAAAGAGTGGAAGAGGACAGAAAACCTCAGATCGAGGCAGCCATTGTGAGGATCATGAAGTCCAGGCGGGTGCTGAATTACAATAACATAGTATCCGAGGTAACTAAACAACTACAACCACGATTCCTCCCCAACCCAGTTGTTATAAAGAAACGAATTGAATCGCTGATTGAGCGTGAGTTTTTGGAGAGGGACAAAACAGATAGGAAGACGTATCGTTACCTAGCTTGAAGAAGTAAAACCTTCTCCCGTATGTAGTTTCTGTAATTTCGTCTGGATTCTTTCAGCTTCAAATTTCCGAAAGATTTTGGAAACATCCATTGTAGACGCGTGAGAACAGTGAATCAATCATATTGTTTACATTGCAGATCAGATGAAAAAACATGAAAGTAATGCGTCATTTTTAGGTTGAAAATCATCTCCTACGTCACATGGAATCCTGATATTAACGGGTTCTTTCTAATTGAATTTTGTTGAGGGTAATTAGGATCTTTTCTTTTTGTTTTCGTCATTACGGGACTTGCTTTTTAACCATGGTCGGAAGGATTTTTCTTAAAAAAGGCATAGGCCTCGCCCAAAGCATGAATTTCAAATAAAAGTTTGAGCACCACAAATTCCAAACATTAAGACCAATTTTTGAGGATACAATAACATGTTTATTCTCGACCACACAGAAAAATGCCACATCATACAAGTAGCAAAAAGCAACACGAGTGAAAAAGTTAACCCAATGAGACCATTGGTTTCACAATCTTCAGTCAAAATAGCCACACAACCCCAGCTTAGTAATCATCATTGTCTTCATCTTCTCCCTCCCCAGACTCAGCCCCAACTTCTTCATAATCCTTCTCAAGTGCAGCCAAATCCTCCCTAGCCTCAGAAAACTCACCTTCTTCCATTCCTTCACCAACATACCAATGCACAAACGCACGCTTAGAATACATCAGATCGAACTTAATATCGATCCTCGAGAACACCTCAGCAACACTGGTCGAGTTGGAAATCATGCAGACGGCCCTCTGCACCTTGGCCAAGTCGCCACCTGGCACAACGGTTGGAGGCTGGTAGTTGATACCACATTTGAAACCAGTTGGACACCAGTCCACAAATTGGATAGTCCTTTTTGTTTTGATTGTTGCGACAGCAGCATTAACATCCTTGGGGACGACATCACCTCTGTACATCAGGCAGCAGGCCATATACTTCCCATGGCGTGGATCACACTTGACCATCATGGACGATGGTTCAAATGCTGTGTTTGTAATTTCGGCAACAGAGAGTTGCTCATGGTATGCTTTCTCAGCCGAGATCACAGGGGCGTAGGATGAAAGCATGAAGTGAATTCTTGGGTATGGGACCAAGTTGGTTTGGAACTCATTCACGTCCACGTTCAGTGCCCCATCAAAACGCAACGACGCCGTCAAAGAAGAGATTACCTGGAGATACGAACACATGGTTTTAGGACCATATCATTTTTTTACAAATAAAATGTCATGAAATTAAATAATGGATCTCATATGTTTACCTGAGAAATTAGCCTGTTCAGATTTGTATAAGTAGGCCTCTCAATGTCGAGCGATTTCCGGCAAATATCATATATAGCCTCGTTATCAAGCAGCACAGCAACATCAGTGTGTTCCAGAAGTGAATGTGTAGAAAGAACAGAGTTGTACGGCTCTACAACAGCTGTCGAAACCTGGGGAGATGGGTAAATCGTAAAACCCAATTTTGACTTCTTGCCATAGTCAACAGACAACCTCTCGAGCAACAGAGATCCAAGCCCAGATCCCGTACCACCACCCACAGCATGGAAAACAAGGAATCCTTGCAAACCAGTGCAGTTATCTGCAAGCTTGCGGATCCTATCCAGGCATAGATCAACGATTTCTTTGCCAATGGTGTAATGTCCTCTTGCAAAGTTGTTGGCTGCATCTTCCTTTCCGCTAATCAGCTGTTCAGGGTGGAATAGCTGGCGATATGCACCAGTGCGCACCTCATCAATAACAGTTGGCTCGAGATCTAGAAACACCGCACGAGGTACATGCTTTCCTGCACCTGTTTCGCTGAAGAACGTGTTGAAGGCATCATCCCCGCCCCCAACAGTTTTATCACCAGGCATTTGTCCATCAGGCTGCGAAGATTTTCAGTTGAAACATACTAACAAATCAATCTCAGAACATCTATCGATAAATATTGATTAGATCGGATCTAGTATTCACACAACGAGAATGCAAGTCGGTGAAAAAATTTGCTACAATCCAAAATCTCACGTATTTTCCTAAGATCTACGTGAGTTCTCGTATCATCTTCACGTAGACAATTAATTATCCCAAAAAAACCTAGATCGAACTTAAACACAAATCAAGAGGAATTTATATAAAAAAACGCAGAGAGTTCCGAGATCTGAGGGAAAAAATTTAAGATCTAGCACATTTCTCATTCGATCTAACAAATTAAACAGAAACTGTGGAACATAACGAACCTTAATGCCATGTTCAAGGCAGTAGAGCTCCCAGCAAGCATTTCCGACTTGAATACCAGCCTGGCCAATGTGGATCGAGATGCATTCCCTCATTTTCACAGGATTTCAACGAAGAAATAGAGAACACAAAATACAGAGGCGTATACGAAGACGTCTCTGGAGGAAATCGAAGAGAGATTGCGAAGGGTTAAAATTAGCGGACGAGGAATTTATAGTAAAGATGGTGGGTGGATAGAGAGAAGAAGATAATTTCTTGGGTTGAGGTTTTTTTTTTGAATTCTGAAAATCTCTACAGCTGGCTGGTGACCGTTGCTTCCTCATTTCATGGGATTTTTCAAATTTGAAAACCTTGATGGATTTTACCGTTGTCTGATTCGATGTGGATATGGGCCGCTAATATTCTGGACAGGCCCAAGATATGGGTGCATTTGTGGAAATAGACTGGAAACCATGAATTAAACATGTTGGGTGTATACTGTGTACAAGCCTCGAGTTATTGCATATAATGTGTAGTTGAAATACATTGTAATTATTCGATAAATAGTTTAATGCAGTTAGTACGACTCTATTTGGATGGAAAAATTCATGGTTTCTCTTTCAAATTCAAATGCCCAAAAAAAATCCAATCCCCTTGAACTCAATTGCCCAATAAATTTTATATTTTCTAAATAAATTTATTTATGTTCTTCTATGAAAGCTTCCTTATCTAAAAATCCAACCTCTATAACTTTTTATGCTCACAAAAGGTGAGAGATACGACATCGAAGCATAGCCAAAAAAAAAAAAAAAAGAAAAAAAAGTGCTCATCACATGAAATGGACCCAAACCTAGTCAAATCATTGAGGTGGGTATACTCAAGTCAAGACTGAAAGCAAAAAAAATATGGGCCAAAATTGCATCACCCATTATAAATGTATTTTATTAGAGTTTCTTGAATTGGCTAAGGCACATTCATATCTTTTTTATTACATTAATGCTAACTTTTGTAAAAGTATTTCCAACTCATGTCTTCTACTTTTCAAAAATGCATGTGCACACAAAATTAAAGGGTAAAATAGATGTAATTAATAAGTGTTTGGTGGAGTGTCAAAAGAAGAAGAAGTCCATTCAATAGTTATTACATATATCTCTCGCAGCAGTTGAAATGATCTTTATTTGTTTGGGTATGTATAAAATGAAACCATGTATCGTATATGTATATGCATGAACAGAAGGAAAAAAAATATATAAAACATGTCGATAACTCTGATACCAGAAAAAAGAAATATAAAACACGTCGATAACTCTGATACCATGTTAGCGATCTATTGTTTTAGAAGTTTGAACTTGTAGAAAGTTGATTGATTATATTTTTATTTAAATTTAATGATGAATAGTGAAATTACAAGACTTACCACTTTGATTCATCCAATTTTTTTTTTTTAATCTAACTTAAAGTCTACGTCCTTTTAGGGACAATCATATATGACATGTCGAGAAAATTATTATAATCGTTAAAGAAAATAATGTGAGCGACAAGGTATCGAAGGTGCGATATTATCAACATGCAAAATGACAGGCAAAACGTCACATTAGGTAAATTTTAGATAATTGTTACTTTGAAATATATAAATTGATTTGATAATCCACCAGCAGGATTCCATGGAAGCATGTACTTTAGAATAGCAAAATTTGTTTCCACTCTAATGTCTCTTTCTAATTTATAATTCTCCATTATTAATATTATACTTTCGTATGGAACTCACTAGAAATATCGGGTTCGACTCTAGTAGATTAGACTAGCACGAATTCAGATCTCTGACCTACTCTGAGCCTGAAATCACAAAGGAGACCATTAGAAGGGGTCGAGACGGTGTCCGACGTAGCCTCTCCGACGCTCAAGTCAAGTACCGAGTACGAAAATGTGAGAGCAGCTAAAGATGCTGCTAAAAATCAAAATAACAAATGAATAAATTAGTCTCTCAAACTTGGTATTTATAAAAGAGTACAAGAAATCCATTATAGGCCACCTACCTTGATCCAAAGATCCAAAATCTGGTTTGAGCCTGATCTTGATGAGTTCATTTACCAGTTTACTATTTTAATCTCACCAAAACTTGAAGTTCTTGGGAAATAAATCGAAGGGGTAAGTATGGTTGCTTTCGCTTTGGACTACAAAAGCTATTGGAAAAAAAAAAATAGAATATTGTTCCCCCATTAAAAAATTTTCTACGTGTGACCCATTTTTTATTTAAACATTACCTTTAATTTTGTGGTTTCGTTACTTTATCTATGTATAATATTGCTATTTTATTAAGCAAGAGACCATCATATATAATAATTGTATCGGTAATTTAGTGTGGACAAAAGTGAAATTACGATTCTAATCCTATTTCTACTAAATTTTAATAATAAAAATTTAGACAAAGAAAAATTAAATCGATGTTATTATATTTTACAAAAAAATAATTATTTCACATAAAGTTATAATTAATTTCAAATTTTAATATTCTTGCAAAAAATTGATAGTATATATTATAATGGCAAAAACTTGTGTGAGACGGTCTCATGAATCGTATTTTGTGCGAAAGATCTCTTATCTGGGTCATCCATGAAAAAATATTTTATTTTTTATGCTAAAAGTATTACTTTTTATTGTGAACCATGAAAACGTATTACTTTTTATGTTAAGAGTATTAGTTTTTATTGTGAATATCCGTAGGATGGACCCGTCTCACAGATAAAGATTCGTGAGACCGTCTCACAAGATCACTTACTCTATATTAATTTGGCTAAAAGGAAAAATTTTATTTTCTCTTTTTAGGTAATCGATGACCTAAGTTACATGATCATGTGTTATGAGTATTGTATCGAAGAAGGGCTCACGCCTAGGAATCATTTGGCATACCAAGCATCATCGATTGATTTTGGAAAGCTAATTAGAATAATTTTTTTAATATTATACATAATGTTCTAAAAAATTGGTTGGGGGATGTTTTAAATGACTGTATTCGTTGAATATTTGGATTAATATTGTTAAATAATTAATATTAGTAAGGAATATTGGGTGTAATTTAAATTGAAGCTACGCACATGCCTGCAAATAGTTAACCTAGCAAAAGATGGCATTATATAATGAAAGAATATGCTAAACCTTCATTATTTCACCGCAATGCATCCACTGTCCCCAAAAGCAGCTACAACAAAATGATAGCAACTACATTTTATTAATTTCCGTTATAGTTGTATACGTGTATATTATATAAAACTAACAGATCATGACACACGTGATGCATTATACATTATATAAAACTAACAGATCATGGCACACGCGATGCATTATACATTATATAAAACTAGCAGATCATGACACACACGATGCATGTGTTACGTATAAAAGTTTGATAATTAAATAGTTTTTTTTTGTAATTTTAAAATGGAAGTCACTATCATATCAAAGTTATTTAGTAAAAATGGTTTGATTTTAATAAATAGTATAGATATAGTGGGTTGTTTTTGAAATTTGGAACTTTTGGTGAACAAACATGAAATAAATTTTTTTTAGTATAGTTTTTCTTTGGTGATGGATGATGAAGACATATAATTTAGGGACTCAATATATGTAACATTATGAGTTGTGACTAATTAACATATCATTTTGTTGGTATCCATTATTGAAGAAAATAAGAGATTCCCGTAGAAGACCTCAAGTTGACACACACTCCGATTTTCTAATTTGAAATATCTATGTACTTGTTTTCAATAACGTATATGGATCCAAGAATTTATCGAGCTAAAAAACAAAATTGCACGACCAAATTTTTTTAAAAAAATATAGATTTACGAGTATATAAATAACTAAAATATTTTTCCCCCTTTTAATATATATATATTGGCAATAAGTTTTCTCTATGATGAATACATCCATCCCATATATTAATCACATCCGGCAAAAACTTGTGTGAGACGGTCTCACGGGTCGTATTTGTGAGACGGATCTCTTATTTGTGTTATCCATGAAAAAATATCACTTTTTATGCTAAAAGTATGACTTTTTATTGTTAATATGGGTAGGGTTAATCTGTCTCACAGATTGAGATCCGTGAGACGGTCTCAAATGAGACACACTCTAATCATCCATCTAACCATGATATATGTTGTAGATTTATAGGAAGCAACAACAAACTTTACCTACGAACATGTTTTGATCTATGTCAACTTCTAAGAAAATGTTTTATTTCAATTTCTTGAAATTGTTGGTACAATTTATTTTTTTTTTAAAGTGACTTCGAAATAGAATTTTTTTTATGAGCTTTGCTCATATTTGTTCAAGCAGAATAAAATGAGAAGTTGCATTCGTCACTACAATTAGATTTTATTATTTTGTTGATTAATTATTCTGACTCGTTTTTACAGTCAGACATTTTTTTGTCGATTTTCTGAAAAATATAATATTTAGTATTTATAGAACATCAATATTCAACTTATAATGTATATTTAGTCAAATATATATTATTGATTTATATCTAAAAAATTCATCCATAAATTATAATTTTTGCACCTTTTATTTTCTTAATTTTGTTAACTCAAACCACTTTTCGAACATTAAAATTATTATAACATCGTGCTGACAAATTTTAGTGTTTTTAGTGATAGAATGAAACAAATAGTTTTCCTTATAAAAATACAAAATAAATTATTGTATATTGTACCACGCCTCCGTATTTTCGCACAGACTCTAATATATATTTTTGTTAAGATCAAGCGCTTATCACTAGGCCAAAAGCTATAGCTGTTAGCCAAGACGCAACTTTATCTCCTTATACTTGTGGCAGCGCAGAGTGCACCTACTTGAGTGCTAATTGGTTGGGCTGTTAGGCCCATGAGTCCGGTGAGATGCGTGTCTATCTGCTGGTGCTATCTCATATCCTTTAGAGATCAGTCTTACCCTTTCCCTACCATCGGCCTTGTCCCCAGCATAGACAGTATTATCCGTTAAGATCTGGTGTCACTCTTTTACGGCTCACTTAGCCAACCAGATCAAGCGGCACAACGTCAACAGCTTGACGCGTGAGAACTTCCCAAGAGGTCACCCATCTCAGTACTACTCTCACTCATGCACGCTTAACCCGACAATTTTTCTGTCTACGCCCTGAATGTAGCATTTAATTGTGGTAAGATCACTTTATCAAAAAAAAAAAAAAACAGTTGTGTGTTTGGATTCATACGTGAATTCATTAATTGCATGCGTGATGAAGATAATATTCCCACAAGCATCAATTCATCGAATATAATACATTAATTATGTATACCAAAATCTAAGGTTATAAAATTAAACGAGTTAATTACATGCATGCATCCCGATTAAAAGAAGATGCTAGCCTATTCCGTAGGTTATCTCTTTGGACCATTCTGCCTATTTTTCGGGACCACACTATGTATGTTCTCCTCCAATCTATGCTACATACGTACTTTATACTAGCACGAATCTACATCATTAAAAGGTTATCTTTTTAGTTGTAAAATCTTGCAGAAATTCGTTCGTCTATGTATTCAATTGATTGTATCATGCACACAAGATTAATTGACTACAAACCTTTGAAAATATATACCGAATATAAGTTACGGGTCGGATCCTGGCAAAAGGGTAATGAGGAAATCAATTATTTCAAAGATTTAAATATATAATTTATAATATTGTAAAATATTTTTTAAAAAAAAGAATTTATCATGAATTAAAATTGAGCAATTCCACCGGTGATGTGACCAAACCTAAGCAAAAATTATCCTTTAAGCAAATGCATGCACCGATTCAACTTACATGTATTTAAAGGGAAAAGAAGAAGAAGATGCGTCCAAAGCATTGCTTGAACTATAAATATTTAAATAATTTGGAAAATATTGGAAATCGAAAAATTGTTGATTCGTCGATGACACGTCAGTAATTCGGCAAAAATAGTCAAAAGTTATGTATCAAAACAAACTTTGGAAACCTAATGAACTACAATACAAAATCGGACAAGTTGATTGAAAAAAAAAATAAAAATCATTTTCCCATGAATATAAGCTTATATTTATAAAGTTGCACACAAATATCAAAATTAATAAATTTTAGGACGAAAAATAATTACTTTATTTCTTGATAGATTCGATAGGCCGCATCAAATCTTTGCTTTTGCGTTACTGAAATTTTCATTAAATATAAAGTTTTAGGTATTATCCTTTTCGTACACAATCAACTAAAGAACAAGATAGGCCTACTGGCATTCTTGTGATCAGAAGAACTTTTAGGGGATCGAAATTATTGTGAAAATGAAAGCAAAGATGAATGATGGAGTATGATACATCGCATTTTTAGTTTTTATTATATCGTTCCATATGTCTGTTTTCTAGTGTGACAATGCATGCGACATCTTGACAATATTTGAAGAATTTTCATCGTTTCATTAGGTGGAATTATGTATGAAATATTTACAAAAATAATACAAATAATATGGAAAAAATTGTTTAGATAAGAAATAACGACAATATTTGTTGATGTATTTGTTAGAAAGAAAGCAATTGCGATCGAAAAGAAGATATTTGATATACATTTGATGTTGTGTTACTTGTGAAATTTGTTATTTGTATTTGTGGAGCTTAAAATCAAACTGATGTAAATTATTCTCGAGATTTACTTTATTATGTGCCTATTATTTGATTTTCCGAGTAAGAAAAACGCAATAATGATTTGTAAATATGTGTGTAACACATATTTTTTATATTTCGTAAAATCGTAAAAGAAATATGGATACAATTGAATTTTTGCAATTAAATAAAGTTTTGTACATTCAATAGCTAAATGATCCCTTGATTATCTCTTCAATGACAATTTCTTGTAGAATTTGAATTTCTTGAGTATTTGATCTTCGTGATGATGATTTGATATTTTGATATCATTAATTTTTTATGGATTAACGTCTTGATATCGAATTAACCTTCAAAATTTGAGAAAAACACGATGAACGTCTTGAATCGCGCTTTGAAATTTGTTGGTCTTCAATTTGATGATTTCAATTTGAAGAAGAATACTATTAATAATTTTGTTGATCTTCTTGAATTTAATGAAGAATACGATTTTCTTGAATTTGATGAAGAACATAATCTTCTAGCTTGAACTTGAATAATTTGAAGAAGACCTCAGCGAACGATTTCGTTGATCTTCTTGAAGTTGATGAAAGACATGATATTCTTGAATTTGATGAAGAACTTGATCTTCTTGAATTTGACGAAGAACGCAATCTTCTTGAATTTTAATAATTTGAAAAAAACAAGATGCATGCCTTGAATCACGTCCTGAACTTCGCTGATCTTCTTGAATTTGATGAAGAACTCAATTTTCTTGAATTTGACGAAGAACTCAATTTTCTTGAATTTGATAAAGAACACGATCTTCTTGAATTTGAATAATCTGAAGAAAAGCACGATGAATGACTTGAATCACGCCTTGAACTTTGCTGATCTTCTTGAATTTGAATAGCTTAAGTTGAGAGAATTTATTCATTGAATTCTCCTAGACTTCTTTATCTCATGTATTGTGAGTCTTATTTTTTGATCATTTGCCTCTATTTATAATTGAAGGATACAAATTCTTTCCATTTTCATTTGATAGGTGTTATAATTGATTGGCTCCTCGTGATTTATTTGGTGATTACTTTCTGTTAATCACAAGATTTGATTTCAAATACTAAATATATTAGTATTTTCTTCCATTGAGTGAAAGATTGGATTTTTAATACTAAAATATTAGAATTTTTTTGTATTTAGTACAAGAATGCAATCTTGATTTGCTCACAAAATATATTAAAATATCAATTAATTAAATATTTATTTTTCATAAAAATTTAATATCCCAATAAATATATTTTTTTATTGATATTTAATATTATTTTGTATTTACCATAATTTAATAGGTCAACAAATTTAATGGTTACAATGTGTTTCATGATTCATTTTCGTAAAATCTAGTTTCAATATAGTGAAAATTTGAAATATTACGTACGGATATGTAAAAAATATATATGTAATTACCAGCTTTACTTAAAAATTACCTGCGGCACATGCGATTCACAGAACGTTGGGAAAATAACAGGGATTTTCTGATATAAAAAGACATGATTATTGGAAAAATAAAATAAAACCAAATTCTCCTACTTAAAAAATAAACAATGGAAGGACAATTTGCATTAAAAATTACCCAGCACGAGAATATTAAATTAATCGATTCACTTTTTAAAATCTCAAATTAGAGTTAGTATTTGATCAAATTTAAATATTTGCATTACTAAAACATAGGTAAATTTAGAAGATCGTTTTGGCTATTATACCTAAATTAATTTAATTAATAAAAAATAACTTGTTGGGTAAATTAAGTTACTATATCTTGTAATAAAATCTTTTAATTTTGTGTTTCGACCAGTATTTTTTCAAAAAATATTACTTACTCATATTTTTAATTTTCTTTAAAATATGATTAAAATTTTAAAAATAGTGATGCTATTTTTTTAAAAGAAAAGAAAACAAGCCAAAAAAGCTTCACCAAGAGATCATTAAAAGTTTGTTGGCTTGTAAATAGTAATATAGTAGAAAGGTAAATAAATAATTTTGGATAATTTAATATAATTATATTTTTTTATTTTTCATACATCCGATAAAAAAAAATACATGTGTTAAAATTTTAAATTAATTTATCGTCTTATATGTCTAGAATTTTGTATCTTATTTTTTTATGCGATAAAAAAATATTAATTTATACAACTTTTTCCATTTCCTTTCTCCATTATCTCGATTAGAGCATAATCGTTTCTAATATTTTCAATGTGTTCGTAGACTTATCCATATTTAAGTATAGTTTGGTATATTGAATAAGATATATTGATAAATAATCTTCTTTATCCCACGTTTGGTATCTTTTTAGAAAGCCCATGATATTGATAAATAATTTTATACAAGGATAAAATATATCTTTTATAAGATGTGATAATTTTAATTTAATGATAAAAAACACCACAAATGACTTAATTGTCATCAATATATAAAAATTATAAACCCTATCGTTCTCTTATTTCACTTGTAAGCTTGCATCCTTCACAGTCGACGCCTGGAGAAAACCCATCTTCGAAGAGGCGTTCGTGCGAAGATCTGTATGCACTGAGATGAGATTTGTGACGCTATTCTGCCACTAAGAGGACTTGTGACAGTAGATTTGTGTTATTTTGTTTAGATGATTCGAAATGGTAGGAATGTTGGAGCAGTGAAGGCTTGCTGCTTCTTGGTAGAAATCAATGACTTTTGATTTGTATGTCATATAACTATAATTTATTTTCCCGCAGCAAGTATTTTACTAATCGTAGAAAGTATATATGACTGGTAGTATTGTGTTTTATGTTGCTGGAATCTGAAGTTGTACTTCCATGGACAATCAAGATCGGGACATCCAAGTGTTGCTAGTGCTACACACAATACTTATGCGGGCATTTGTGTTTTTTAATGTTTTAATACGAGTATATACAAAGTACGTACTACATCGGAAACATAGGCTTCTGAAGTGACTTCGTTGAAATGGATGAGCCGGGTAAGGAGCTCCAACGGGTCAAATCAATAATTTATAGTTTTTAGGGAATTTGAGTGAAGGTAATGACTTCAATAGCACCTGCAAACAATGAAAGAAACTCGTGAATGGGCGCCGGGGGGTATCCGACGTGGCCACTCCGATGCTTAAGTCAGCAGGTTGAAGATTAACACAAGCAATATTTGGGAGAAAATATATATAATACTTGAGAGTTCAAAGATTTCAGACCCAGTAAATGAGAAGGATACATGCTATTTATAGGAGAAAACGGGGTAGGTACCTTGATTCCAGTGCTACCTACTAAGTATGGTAGGTCGGCTGCCCATACCCTATCTTCTGATGACTTCTAGGACACTCCAAACCCAAGTTGTTCTGACAGATTAGACGTCCTGTATCAATCATACTTGAGTATGGTTCAATTCTCGAGGTGGCTCGGGCAATTGATTACCCGGGTACTTATATGAGAGCTCGGGCGATGATTGCGCGGGAGACCGGGCTGTTCGAAGAATTCTTGGGAAACATGTAGTGCTCGGGCTCTTGATAGTGTCCGGGTCGTCAATCGACCCGGATCCTTATGGCAACGACCCGGATCCTTATGGGGGTATCACCACCCATCCCTAAAATAGTCGGGCTAGAGCTTGACTCGCTGTCCCGATCAGTCCAAGATAATGAACAGTGCACCAAATTGAAGTCTTCAAATATCCCATAGATGAGATGAAATGCTGAGACCTTCTGTCCCCTGGATTCATAATAACTTATTGTTTAACATTCTTGGGCCCTGTCGATACTACCACGATGACACGTGTCATAGCATAAATTCCCGCTTAAAAGACGTTTCGTATTTCGAGAAGTGGATAAGTCTGACGCCTTGATAACCGTACACGTCTTTTCAACTCTTGGCCCATCTTAGTCGTTCGTGCATTTACAGATCAACGGCTGTGATTAGTCCCTTCCTCCTATACATAGCCACTCACCCATTTTTCAATCGCACTAACAAACTGTCATCCAGGAAACACAATGGCTGGTGCAAGTAGTTCGAAAACTCCGAGTATGACCGAAGCCTTAAAGGAATCCGCTCTAGAGATTCGAAAATCTACTATGGAAGATGAAGTGTTTCACGCAATTATTGACTACTGGGAAGAGCTTCAGGGGCTGAAACTTCTTTATGATTCTGGAGAAGCTATCACTCCTAGCCTGGTTGCTAAACTGAGGAGAGTGCGAGAGCACTTGCATATAGCTGAGTGGGTAGACGTCTTTACAGATGGTCGTATCTACCAATTAATGCTTCGGAAAGAAGTAAAGATCCTTAAGCGTATTGTTGATTCAGACAGCTTCCTGAAGACTTCCACCGGACCTTTATCTGCTTGGGTGAAAATATGGATAATTGCTGTAGAGGAAGAATACGATGATGTAGTACGCGCTAATGTCTATGGTTGAATAAAATACTAATTGAAGCCTGTCTCTGTCGTTATTTTGCTGTAATATCTTAAGTTTATCGGTTGATGCATATATACCGTGAGTGGAACAAGGTTAATTGATAAAATCACAATGCTAAACCTTAACATCTCCCGGGCTTTCCTTGAAATGCCCGGGACTCTAGCCTCCCGGGCTCTGAGTATGGTGCTCTGTCGGTTACTCTTCTCGAGTATTCCAAGAGACGTTATTATGACACACGCTTCGCATTCATATCATTCCACGTTCCAAGAATTTGTTAATTCCGATACATTGATACCTGTAGCCCCATCTTTCTTCATAAATAAAAAACGTTTAAGCTAGCACACGGCTCTCCACCTTCTTCAACATTAAATACCACCTGTCTATAAATAAGAAGATGAAAGTGAAATAAGAACAATAATCCAATATGCCGAGTTCGAGTGAGTCTACCGCTTGTAGCAGTACGCATGCCATTGTCACAGATGAGATGCTTCCTTATCTGGAAGACTTGAAGAAAACTATTGAAGAATATATCTCGGTAAAGGTTATGTCTTCCTGGTTCAAAATTCAAGATCTCCAGAATTCCTATCAACATGGTTTGGCACTTACTCGTTCCCAGAGGGCAGTAGCGAGAAGATACAAACAACAATTTGATGTCAACCACGTTACAGAGCTAGCAACTGATCAAGTTCTCCTGCATGCAATGCTATGGAAGGAGTGGCATCAGCTAAAGAAGATTTCCTCTGCCGAATCCTTCACTAGTTTAAGAATCCATGAATTGAATAATTGGATAGTTGAGTGGCAGGATTCTGTAGATTCTGAACTAGCTGCTGTAACGTGGCATAGATTATTTCCTCAATAAAATTTTAGTAGATGTAATTCTTCATCTTTCTATTCTTCTGTCAATGAATCTTGTAAGCCGAGTAGTATATAACTAACGCGTAAAACCGAAATGCCAGGAACTAATGTTTCCTAAGCCTATCATAAATTGCCGGGCTCTTCCCCCACCTGGGCTTAAAATGAAATGCCGGGTTCTCATACTGCCGGGTTCTCACACAACCCGGGTTTAAAATGAAATGCCGAGCTCTCACATCACCCGGGTAATTGATATGGTGTTATAATGACGTATGCCCTACTGCCAAGCTGTCAGAATCTGTATGTATCTCGAGTGTATAAATGATCATGACGCCTCGATTTATGCCCCCGTCTTTTCAAATGTCCCGCCCAATCATGCCGCTCAATTTTCGAGGTTAAGCTGGTTCGTTTGTTCTGTTCTGGATCAGCGGTTCAGATTCGTTTCCACCGCCTATATATATTAGGCTTCCTGTTTTCGAAAAAACATTTTCAAATTTAAAACTCCGGCGAAGCCCTTGCGAATTTTCTTCCTGAAGCTCATCCGCGCGAAATCACCTAGCTTCAACAATCCTCGACCATCCTTCTCCGAATACTTGTAAGTTTTTCCTTCGCAATATGTCTAATTCTACTTCCTCTACCTCTGGGGCTAATGTGCGGGGCTCTCCTAGCGATGAATCCACCGCATTGCGCTCTGACTCCCCTCCTTCTCCCCCTCGCCGTTCTATAACTCAACCTTCTAAAAAACAAAAACCCCTTCTAACCAAACCCTCCTCTTCAAAACCTTCCTCCTCGGGCACTTCCCGAGCCCCAGGAAAGGACAAAGGTAAGGGAAAAACTCGGGTTTCTGACCGCCCTTCTTCTGAGGCCCCGGGAGTTCCTTGGTTCTCCTCAATGAGCAGCACTTTGCGTTCGGGGGCGGACGAGGAACTCCGCACCCTAGGAGTTATTCCCTCTTCTTTTCCTATTATTATACCCGGCCCCTCTGATCGGGCAGATAGCCCTCCTCCTGGGTATACTACTTTTTTCCGGGACCAAATCAAGAATGGTCTTCGCTTTCCCATCCCTTCTTTTTACATTGAGGTCGCCAAATTCTTTGGGGTTCCTGTCAATCAATTTCATCCCAACTCTTTTCGGATTATGGCCTCGGCCTTTGTCCTTTTTCGTATGCCTAACCTTATTATTAACCCCCTTATTCTTCATTACTACTTTACCTGTAGGCTAGGTGATAATGCCTTTTCCCTTTCTGCCCGGTTCAACGCCCGGTTCCTTGATGACATTCCTTCTTCCCAGAAAGGATGGAAAGGAAGATATTTTTTTATACAACTCCCATCCTCTCTCTCCTGTTTAACAGGGTTTCTTCCCTCTCTTCCTACCCAGCCTGCCCTTCCTCGAGCTTACAAATTCGAGAAATTTTACACCCGAAGCCAAGACTTGGTGGAGGGTCAAAAATTCTCTTCCTCCTCCCTTATTTCCCAGGAGCACTTGATCACTTATGGGTTGAGCGTCCCGGCTGAAGACCCAATAGATCGGGCGATTGACGAGGTGGCTGGCTCGGACCCTCAACCCGGTAACTCTCTAATTCCTGTCTTCTTAGTTTGTTATTCATCCATCTTTTATAATCTCTACTAATCCTCCCTCTTATTGCACAGATTCCTCCAAAATGCAAGAGGCTTTTCTCCAGAAATGGGAAGAGGAAAAGGGTGCCAAGGAGAAGAAATTGGCAGCCCGGAAGGCTGCCCGTGAGAAGAAACAGGTTGAGGCGGAAGCAGCGCGGCGAACTGAGTTGACCCGGGTGGAAACCCAGCAAGAAGAGGTGACCCGGGATTTATCCCGGGAAGACTCTGAAGACCACATTCCCCTCACCCGGAGGAAGCGAAAGGCTGTCACAAGCCCGGAGCGAATTCTGGGTGAATCTAGCTGGGAAGGAGGGCAGAGCTCGTCAACCACTCCTCCCCAGCGTCAACCTACAGAGGAGCCTCCCCAATAGCCTCTTCTGACCGATCAACCCACCTGGCCCAACATCTTCCTGGAGGGAGCTTCTTCAACTGGTATTCGGTGCTTAAAGCTTATGCTCACTCCTGAGGAAGATGCCTTTTTGAAGAATTTTGGGCCTGGTGCTCGGTTCCTTGAGGGATCTAACCGATTCCTATCTGTAAGTCTTTTCTTTATTCTTCTTTCCTTCATTTATCCTTTCTTTTACTAACTTGCTTTGTACAGGCTGCCCAAATGATGATCTCGGCCTTTGAGGAAGTGGCGGCGGTGGCTACCAAGAAAGGTCACCAAACCCGGGCTGCTCAAGAAATCCAAGATCAACTGCACGGAGAGCTTGCTCGGGCTAAAAGGCTTCATGAAGAGGAGATCGCCATCCTGAAAGCTTCCTTGGAGTCGGTTCACACGGCATTGGACAAGTCTCGGGAGGACCTCGATGAAGCTACCATTCGGGAGGAGAATCTGCGAGGTGCCTTGGCTGTCTCGGAGTCGAGAAACCATTCTCTATCTGAGCAGATAGAAGTTCAACAATCCCGAGCAGAGAGGGCCGAGAATGCTTTGTCTCTGGCGGAGCATAATAAGGATAAATGGCAAGCTTCCTTCCTTCAATCTCCTGAGTTCAATAAGGCCGTGGTAGATAAGGCTTACCCTCTTTTCAAGACCGGTTTTGACAAGTGCCGGGAACAATTTGAGGGAGCTGGACTCTTACCCCAGGATAAGGAAAATTTTCCTGATTTTGGCCTGGCCATTGCATCCCTTCCCAAGGGTGGAGAGGAGGAGAAGGAGGAAAACCAGGAAGATGAGCCAGGATCCGATCATATTGATATAGACTAGGGTTGTATTCTCTTTTTTCTTTATTTCTGTAATTCTTGTTCTCGGATTTTTATTGAACAGATTCTTTCCTTTAATAGTGTCTCGATTAATTTCTTGATAGCCAAGTAACACCATTGTGCAAACATCAAGAAAATATTTCAAGTGTTGAGAACTAACCGGACCTTTTAGTAAACAATTATGATAAGAAAAGAACATATCTTCGTAACGCATGAATGTTCCTAGCCTGGATCCTACCGAGTTAAGAATAATCAAGGCGTGTGGCCAAGGAACATGTCTCGGGACTTGTAAATGGTCGAGGTGTGGTTCCCCGAGCCAGGGTGTAGTGCCCTGGGCTTTTAAGAACCAAGGTGCGGAGCCTTGGGCCGGGGATCATGTCCCGGGACTTGGGAGTGGTCGAGGTGTGGTTCCCCGAGCCAGGGTGTAGTGCCTTGGGCTTTTAAGAACCAAGGTGCGGAGCCTTGGGCCGGGGATCATGTCCCGGGACTTGGGAATGGTCGAGGTGTGGTTCCCCGAGCCAGGGTGTAGTGCCCTGGGCTTTTAA
>NC_133310.1:835350-835502 GCF_012295235.1 Primulina huaijiensis | reverse complement strand
TCCTTGCGTGTCTTCTAAATAAAAAGATCCTGAGCTAACCCTCCGGGTAATTTTATATGGTCCTTCCCACCGAGCTTCTAGTTTCCCAACATCCCCAGCGGGATTAACTTTTTTCATGACTAAATCCCCTATTTGAAAATCTCGAACTCTGA
>NC_133310.1:823430-834997 GCF_012295235.1 Primulina huaijiensis | reverse complement strand
AACCAAGGTGCGGAGCCTTGGGCCGGGGATCATGTCCCGGGACTTGGGAATGGTCGAGGTGTGGTTCCCCGAGCCAGGGTGTAGTGCCCTGGGCTTTGAAATTAGTTCTTCCCGAGTCTAAAATACAACAAATAATATAATACTTCTCTTTGAGAAAAACAGATCTTTCACTATATCTTCAACNTTCTGTTTGACCATTAGCTTGAGGGTAGGCAACAGAAGTAAAAGACTGAGTGATTTTCATTTCATGACACCAGGATGTAATTCCTTTGCCCTGAAATTGTCTCCCGTTATCTGAGATTAGTCTTCTGGGCAATCCGAACCGGCACACAATGTTCTTCCACAAAAATTTCAATACTTCCTGCTCAGTAATTCTAGCCAATGGCTCGGCTTCCACCCATTTGGAAAAGTAATCCACAGCCACCAGTAAGAACTTCTTTTGAGCCCTGGCAGTTGGGAAAGGACCAACAATATCCAGGCCCCATTGATCAAAGGGGCAAGATGCCCAGATAGGCTTCATGGGAGTGGCCGGACTGTGCTGGAAGTTTGAGTGATGTTGACATCTCTTACAAGCCTGGACCACTTGAGCAGAATTCTGGCTAAGAGTTGGCCACCAGAATCCGGCAAGCATTGTCTTCCGGGCCAAAGCCATCCCTCCGAGATGCTCAGCACAACATCCCTCATGTATTTCTCGGAGGACATAATCCACTTCTCCTTCAGACAAGCATTTTAGCAGAGGTCCCTGGAATGATTTTCTGTATAAGATTTTATTTAAAAGAACGAACCTGGGAGCTTGTCTCTTGATTCTTTGAGCCCGAGTCCTGTCTTCAGGTAATTCATTTGTTGTAATGAATTTAATCAATGGCGTCATCCAGGAGTCCTCGGGTATTGGTAGTATTTCTTCCTCGGTGGACAGGACCAAACGGGAAACATGCAAAATTTCCCGGGTGTTGACTTCTGATAATGAGGCAGCCATTTTTGCTAGAGCGTCTGCCTCTCCATTTTCCTCCCGGGGTATTTGTTCGATACTCCAATCCACAAAGATGGCTGCCTGGGTTTTTATGAGCTGTAAATATTTGAGCATCCTATCATCTTTAGCTTCATAAGCACCCTTTATCTGCTGAGTGATTAATTGTGAATCAGAATATACAATAATACGGGAAGCTCCAATCTCTTTAGCAGCTCGGATTCCTGCAAGGACAGCTTCATACTCGGCTTCATTATTAGTAACCCGGGAATCAATCCTTAAAGCCAACTTAATCTTCTCTCCTGGAGGAGATATTACTACCACACCTATTCCGCACCCTGCAAGGCTAGACGCCCCATCCACAAACACCCTCCATACTTCATCTTCAGCAGGTTGTACCATCTCAGACAAAAAGTCTGATAGGGCTTGCGCTTTAATGGCCACCCGGGGTTTGTATTCGATATCATATTCTCCTAACTCCACTGCCCATTTGATCATTCGCCCTGATACTTCCGAATGAGTCATGATTCTGCCTATAGGACTATTAGTCAAGACAATTATTTGATGTGACAGGAAGTAAGGCCTTAGCTTCCGGGCAGTCATGATCAAGGCCAGAGCAATCTTTTCCACTTCACTGTACCGGAGTTCGGGTCCTCTCAGAGCATGGCTGACATAATAAACAGGCCTTTGATCGGAGCCTTCTTCTTTTATTAGTACTGAGCTGACAGCATACTCTGTGGTGGATAGATAAACAAATAATTTTTCCCCGGGCTCTGGTTTTACTAACACAGGGAGCTCTGCAAGATGGATCTTCAAGTCCTGGAAGGCCTGTTCACATTTATCATCCCATCCGAATTGTCGTGCCTTCCTTAATACCTGAAAGAAAGGATAACTCCTGTGCGCTGATCGGGAAATAAATCGAGAGAGGGAAGCAATCCTCCCGGTCAGCTTTTGTACGTCTTTGACAGATCGAGGAGATGGCATGCACAGCACGGATTTGACTTTCTCCTGATTTACCTCAATTCCCCGATCTGTCACTATGAATCCCAAGAATTTTCCACTCTTTACACCAAAGATGCACTTGGCCGGGTTAAGCTTGATTCCGTAATGTACGAGAGTGGCAAAGGTTTCTTCTAGATCCTCAATAAAGCTGGCCACCTGCCGAGTCTTCCCCAGGATATCATCCACATAGACTTCCACGTTTCGCCCCAGTTGCTTCTCGAAGACTTTGTTCATCAAACGCTGGTACGTAGCTCCTGCATTCTTTAACCCGAAAGGCATTACAATATAACAAAATGTACCTCCCGAGGTGATGAAGCTAGCGTTATCTTGATCACTCTTGGCCAGGGGGATTTGATGGTACCCCTGGTATGCGTCCATGAAACTCAGTAATTCGAAGCCCGATGTGGAATCCACCAATTGATCAATACGGGGCAGAGGATAATGATCCTTGGGACACGCCTTATTGAGATCGCGAAAATCCACACACATGCGCCACTTCCCTGCTGATTTAGGTACTAATACCACATTCGAGAGCCAAGTGGGGAATTGAATTTCCCGAATGTGACCGGCTTTCAAGAGCTCTTTTACTTGTTCCTCAATAACTTTGTCCTTTTCGGGGCCAAAGTGTCTCTTTTTCTGTTTTATTGGGTGAGATCCCGGGAGGATATTTAGTTGGTGCTCAGCTATCAAGGGAGAGATTCCCGTCAATTCCTGCTGGGACCATGCAAAAACGTGAATATTATCCCTTAAACAGTTAAGTAGACTGACCCGGGTGGATATGTTAAGATCTCGGGCCACCCGGATCTGCTGTCCTGGTCCAATTTCCACAACTTCCTGCTCCTCTTCTGCCACAAAGTGCACTTCCCCCTTCTCAACTGCTCCTCCACATACTTCATCAGTTCGGGCCTTCTTCCCAGCCTTCTTTGCTTTGCTCTGATCCACCCGGACGGCTTCTACATAACATTTCCGGGAGGAAGGTTGGTCTCCCCAGACTTCACCCACTCTACTACCAACCGGGAACTTAATCTTTTGGTGATAGGTAGATGCTACGGCTTTTAATTCATTTATAGCGGGCCTCCCCAAAATTATATTATACGATGAAGGGGAGTCTACCACAGTAAAAGTAGTCATCACCGTCTTCTTGAGATCCTGGGAACCCAGGGTTAATGGAAGGACGATTTCCCCTTCCGGGTAGACCACATGGCCAGCGAAACCAAAGAGGGCAGTTTCCACGGTTTCCAAATGGTAGCCCTGCAAATCCATCTGCACAAAAGCATCTTTAAAAATTACATTCACAGAGCTTCCCGAGTCAACAAAGACTCTCAGAATGTCATAATTGGCCACTCGGGCTTGGATAACTAGGGCATCATTGTGGGGTAAGTTCACTCCCTTCAAATCCTCTGGGCCAAAACTGATGACCGCTTCACTCCTTCTCATTCCATCTACCTCCATACATTCCCTCCTACTCCTCGACTTCCTTGCCCGGTTGGAGTCTCCATCAGTGGAGCCTCCTGATATCATTTTTATCAATCCTGTAGCAGGGGGTGACTTCTTTTTCGTCTCAAGATCGGGCTCTCTTCTCCTAACGGGCTCTCCCCTCGGTACATTCCTCATACTTCCTCCCCGAGCGTTGGGCCTTGGCTGTGAAGATGTCCATGGCAATCTCGGCCTCTTATGGGCTTGACTTTGCTCTGGGGCGGAATGGAAGGAATAGTTTCCCCTCAATGTTTTGCAATCTTCGGTGTTGTGATAACACACCTTATGGAGAGTACAAAATCCTCTTTTCTCAGGTCGGGATAATTGATGGTCCGCGGCCAGATCCCTACTGCATTCCTGAACCTCTCTGTCCCGGGTAATCTTAAGAGGCACGTGGTGAGAGAAGTGTCCTGGATTATTCCTTCTCTGCCCTTTCTCCTCGGGCCTAGCTACCCGGTCCCCCCTTTCTTTTCTTACAGCTTCCCTTTTCTGCTTCTGAGCTTCCTCCATGTTGATGTATTTTTCTGCCCGGGATAATAAGTCTTCGAAATCCCCGGGCACTTTTTTGGTCAACGACTTGAAAAATTCACCCTCCCTCAAGCCTTGGGTGAATGCCGTAGTTTTTGTTTCAGTAGCGCAAGTAGGTACATCCAAAGCCACTCTATTAAATCTTTTAATATAAGCCCTCAAACTTTCATCCAGGTTCTGTTTGACTTCAAAAAGACTAAAAGCGGTCTTCTTGTATTTCTTGCTGCTACTGAAGTGGTGTAGGAACACCTTCTGGAAGTCTTTAAATGAATTAATACTCTGAGGGGACAGTCCCTCAAACCACCTTTGAGCTGAATCCACCAAAGTGGTGAGGAACACTTTACACTTGATTCGATCTGTGTAACAGTGTAACATGGCCATGTTTTCAAACCTGGCTAGGTGCTCCTCAGGATCCGCATTGCCATCGTAATCTTTTACTTTGGCGGATTTGAAGTTCCCGGGAAGAGGTTCCCGGACAATGATATCGGTAAATGGGCAACCCTTAGCAGTAGCTCGAGAAATGCTACGACTCTCCAACTGCCCTTCCAGAACTTTCATTTTCTGCCTTAACTCCAACAACTCCTCAGCCACGGTAGGTGATTTGGATCCAGCACTAGATTCCTCATCCTCTCCTCTCACTTCCTCCTCCCTCAATTCTTGCTCTTGCTCCTGCTCATTGATTTGCACATCTCCGGGTGGTGTAACTTGACGAGAAGTTTCTCTCCTGGCCACAGCCTTCTCCATCGCTTCGGAGATTATTCTTGCCAACTCCTCCGGGGTCATGGTAATAAGATTGGGTCCCGTGGGAGGAACACCCTCACCTTGCCCCGAAGTACGCGCATTATCCCCATGAGCCCGGGAATTTTCTTGATTAGTTCTTCGAGTATGAGCCATATCAACGCCTTAATCTCAAGTTTCCCACAGACGGCGCCAATGATGTGACTTTGTTGAAATGGATGAGCCGGGTAAGGAGCTCCAACAGGTCAAATCAATAATTTATAGTTTTTAGGGAATTTGAGTGAAGGTAATGGCTTCAATAGCACCTGCAAACAATGAAAGAAACTCGTGAATGGGCGCCGGAGGGGTATCCGGCGTGGCCACTCCGATGCTTAAGTCAGCAGGTTGAAGATGAACACAAGCAATATTTGGGAGAAAATATGTATAATACTTGAGAGTTCAAAGATTTCAGACCCAGTAAATGAGAAGGATACCTGCTATTTATAGGAGAAAACGGGGTAGGTACCTTGATTCCAGTGCTACCTACTAAGTATGGTAGGTCGGCTGCCCATACCCTATCTTCTGATGACTTCTAGGACACTCCAAACCCAAGTTGTTCTGACAGATTAGACGTCATGTATCAATCATACTTGAGTATGGTTCAATTCTCGAGGTGGCTCGGGCAATTGATTACCCGGGTACTTATATGAGAGCTCGGGCGATGATTGCGCGGGAGATCGGACTGTTCGAAGAATTCTTGGGAAACATGTAGTGCTCGGGCTCTTGATAGTGTCCGGGTGGGTCGTCAATCGACCCGGATCCTTATGGGGGTATCAGCTTCGTTTAGAAGATGTCTCGTACAATATTATAGGAAGGCTTCATTCCCAAATAAATCACTTGCATAGGATGATTGAATTAGGAGATACACAATGCATTGTCAACTCGAGGATGAATCGTAATGCATTTGTACGACCATGTTACTTGCTCACACATGTTGGAGGACTTGTAGAATCTAGGCATGTAAGGGTTGAGGAAAATGTGGCTATGTTCTTATCCATACTAGCTCATCATTAAAAAAAAAAATAGAATCATAAGTCATGACTATATACGTAGTGGACACACTGTTAGCACTCATTTTCACGAAGTTCTAAATTAGTATCATTAGATGATAATTATATAAATGATTTTTATAAATCTCTGCTAGTAGGTAAAAATTAAAATCAAATAAATATTATTATTTATTTTTATATATTATATAATATGATAATTATATAAATGAACTCGAGATAATTATATAAATGATTTTTATAAATCTCCATAAAATTATTAGTATCACACAATTAACCTTAAAAATTGATAATTGACTCGACTCACAAAATCAAGGGCTCAATTATCATATTATATAATATATAAAATTAGTTAAAAATAAATAAATCATGCAAGCACTGTCGGCGCATGAACAGATAAGAAATATGAACTCAAGAAACAACTTTGAAATTATAAAATTCATTATGATAAGATTAATTTTGTCATTACAATCTAATATATAAATTTAATCACTCTTATTAAATATAATATCAAACATTAAATATAATATCATACATCTTATTTATCCTTAACTTATCATTATATTATATATCACATGTTTGTCTTATCATGTATATCAAACTATGTCTTAATTGATTATATTAACAAATAAAATATAAAACTTAATCGAACAAGCATATTAAGTTATAATTTTTTTGAGGAATTAAATTATATATATGTATGAATAAGGAAAATTTCATTTTTTGTTTCATAAACTAATTTTTTCCGATTTTGGTCGTTTATCTGTTCGAATTTTAATTTTAGTATGTTATTTTTGTTTGCTTGTTTTTTTTTTTTTGTGTGTATAATTTTAGTTCTTTTTCATAAATGATGCGATGCAGTTTTGATATAGTATTGACCAAGTTTCTAAAAAGCGTGAAGCGCTCCGAAGTGCGTATATCGAGCTCCAAGCTTTTCAAGTTTAAGCGAGATTAGCACGAGCTTAAGCGTGAAAACACATTTTTTTTCTTTAGCGTAATTGTAATTATCTCAAACCAATAAATAGATAAAATAATACATAAATATGATAAATTTAATTCTGATGTATTAATTCTCATATTTATAAAAGCAAAAAAATTTCAAAATTACAATCTTTATTTGTTTTGCAACTAGAACATATTAAAAAAATGCTAGATATTTATCAAATCATTGTGAGACACGCTTAATCATAATTAAAATTTAAAAATAAACATCTAAATTATAAACATAATTTATTATTTTAAAATAAAAATACATACCTTTAAAATAAAAAATTAAAAAATAAACAGACGCGGTTAATTGTGCTTAAGTACGTTTAATTAAACATCTTAATTACGCTCAATTTGATCAAATTACAGTTTGACAGCTTTTTTCCGTTTTTCTCCGAAGCGAGGTATTTTTGTCGAGCTTCAAACTTAAGCGTCGTTTAAGCGAGCTTTTTAGAACACTGGTATTGACATGTTGTTGACGTGTGAATTGTCACGGTAATATTTTAGATTAAAAATGGTTAAAATTGTAAAGAATAAGGGTATCGTTGAGAAATAGCACCAAAATCATAAAAAAAAAAAAAAAAAAACTAAAATGTAATATTAAATGTATATTTATAAAATAAATTTTTTTTTTAAATTTTGGAATCCCAAAGGCTATTACCAGAATTAGTTATCTCACCTAGTGTGTGCTTTTAGACCCTTGGTTCTATAAGTACCATTCCCGTCAAACTCACACACAAACACACACTGACTGGTTTCTCTCTCTCTCACTCACTCACACACTCTCAAGCTAGGCTTTATTATTAATAAGGCCATTGAATTGTCAAACTCACTACCCATTGCTTATTACAAGAAAACATGTACAAAGGCAGAGCTGCAAGTACTTGAGGACCGAGTACTGTGTTTTGGGATCCCCCGTTCACATGTTACTCATAGCCAAGAAGCAAATTTTCCACCTTTTTTTAAGGTTGATTCTTCGAAGGTGACTTGCTGCTTTTCTTGTTTTCAAATTTGAGTGCTCTGTGTTTTCTTGAAAATGGCGGAGGCAGCGGAGGGGAAAGCGATGCCGGAGTCCGAGAAGAAGAAGGAGCAGAGCCTACCATTTTACCAGCTGTTTTCATTTGCTGATAAGTATGATTACATTCTGATGATCTCTGGCAGTCTCGGGGCCATTATTCACGGGTCTTCGATTCCTGTTTTCTTTCTACTTTTTGGGGAGATGGTCAATGGTTTTGGCAAGAACCAAATGGATTTGCACAAGCTGACTCACGAAGTTTCCAAGGTTTGGCCTTTCGAATAATTTCACGCACCTCTTGGTGTAAATGTTTTGAATTTGTCTAGTGTTTTTAATCCAGATCTGACTGTTGATTTTCGTGATTTAATGCAGTATGCGCTGTACTTTGTGTACCTTGGATTGATTGTGTGCATTTCGTCTTATGGAGGTGAGATTTGTGATCTGCGCTTCTTTTTCAGCTGATTTCACTCCGATTCTTGGATTTTTTTTGGGTGTTTTGATTCTAAATTTGATCTTTGGTAGATCATGGAAAATAATTTTTAATATTTTTTTTTTGGTTCACAGTGTTTTAAGACAGTTCACTTAGAATCAGTCGCACGTGGTCCGTGGACCGTCTCTCTGTCGTTTTCCTCTTCACCTGTCGATTTCTTAAATGTTTCCCTATTTCTTATTATCTAATCACACATCCCTATCACTTTTACTTTGAAATTAAATCTCAGCCCTTTGTTTATCTTTTTTTTCCTGGGAGTCAAAATTTTAACGTCTTTGTTTGCGGCGCATGTTAAACTACAGAAATTGCTTGTTGGATGTACACCGGGGAAAGACAAGTGGGTGCATTGAGGAAGAAATACTTGGAGGCGGTGCTGAAACAAGACGTGGGATTCTTCGACACAGATGCAAGAACAGGGGACATTGTATTTAGTGTCTCCACAGATACACTCCTTGTCCAAGATGCCATTAGCGAGAAGGTCCTGTTTCACGATTTCACACTGAACAAATGTTAATAAAATTTATGGTTTTTTTTTTGGTATTAAAAAAGGAGTTTATTTTTTTCATTTTTTTCTCTCAATCCAAGAAAGTGAGAGGTTATTTTTTTTCATTTTTTTTCTCAATCCAAGAAAGTGAGAGAACACAGTGTAATAACAAGGAGTGTGTTTTCTGAGGGATAACGGTGTAATCTAGTATTAGTCAAGTGTTGCACTAAAGAAGGAAAAATGGATCATTCAGTGGACGGGGCAGTTGGTTGGTGCCATAATTGCGGGCCCCTGTTTCCAAAATTCTCACTTTCTTAATTACCCGCGCACGTTAGCAGCTTTTTGTTAACCCGTGCCGCCATCTTCCTGCTCTGCTAGCTTAGGACATCGATTTTCTGTTTCATGCATGTATATATACGTGTTGCTGAATGTGTTGGTTTTGTGCGTGGGATATCAGGTTGGTAATTTCGTTCATTATCTTTCAACATTTTTGGCGGGATTGGTGGTTGGTTTTGTGTGTTCATGGAGGCTGGCTCTACTCAGTGTGGCTGTAATTCCTGGGATCGCCTTTGCTGGAGGTTTATATGCATATACGCTCACGGGACTCACCTCCAAGAGTCGCGAATCCTACGCAAGTGCTGGTATAATCGCCGAGCAGGTAAAAGCTTCAGTGAGTTGAGCTTTAAAACGGGGTGAAATGCATTTCGATTCTCACGTCTGCTAACTAACGCATGTTTGGTGAATGCAGTCGATTGCACAAGTTAGGACAGTTTATTCTTATGTTGGTGAGGCGAAGGCCTTGAGTTCGTATTCGGATTTAATACAAAATACGCTGAAGTTGGGTTACAAGGCTGGAATGGCGAAAGGGCTGGGATTAGGATGTACATACGGTATAGCGTGCATGTCGTGGGCTCTTGTTTTCTGGTATGCTGGTGTTTTTATTCGCAACGGGCAGACGGATGGTGGCAAGGCATTTACTGCTATTTTCTCCGCCATTGTTGGTGGCATGTAAGATTTGATAGTGCTAATTTTTCCCGTTCTTGATTCTTGAACATATCGTGAGGCGAATTGAGGGTTCTTATGCATTTATCTGAACAGGAGTTTGGGGCAGTCTTTTTCTAATCTGGGGGCGTTTAGTAAAGGTAAAGCTGCTGGATACAAGTTGATGGAGATAATGAGGCAAAAGCCGAGCATAGTTCCAGACGCAGCGGATGCAAAGTCATTGACTGATATTAATGGAAACATTGAGTTTAATAATGTAACTTTTAGCTATCCGTCTAGACCCGATGTTCTGATCTTCAAAGATTTCTCCATTTTCTTTCCTGCTGGCAAAACCGTGGCAGTAGTTGGCGGTAGTGGTTCCGGGAAAAGCACTGTAGTTTCCTTGATAGAAAGATTCTATGATCCGAATCAGGGTAACTAATTAATTTTCTTTCCTTTTCGAGACTGAATGGTGGAGAAGTATTGAACTAATTGTACCTTTTCATAATGAAACTGGTATGTAGGAGCAATTCTGCTAGATGGCGAGGACATCAAGACGCTGCAGCTGAGGTGGCTGCGGAATCAAATTGGTTTGGTGAACCAAGAACCAGCGCTCTTTGCCACCACAATTCTTGAAAACATTCTCTATGGAAAAGCTGACGCTACCACTGTAGAAGTGGAAGCCGCTGCCTCGGCTGCTAATGCTCACAGCTTTATCACCTTGCTTCCAAACGGATACAACACTCAGGTTGATTTCATAAGCGATTTTCTCTGAATCCCTATTGTCCTGTGTAGCTGTTTACGTGCATGTAACTGTGACGTGCTACTTGAGGCTGCTGCGCGGTTCAATATTTGAGTTGCACCATATGCTTAGATAAATAAACTTGTTCCATATAAATTTAGGTTGGAGAACGCGGTGTTCAGCTCTCTGGTGGCCAGAAACAAAGAATAGCTATTGCAAGAGCTATGCTGAAGGACCCAAAGATTCTTCTGCTTGACGAAGCGACTAGTGCGCTAGATGCGGGCTCGGAAAGCATAGTTCAGGAGGCTTTGGATCGTCTGATGGTGGGGAGAACTACTGTAGTCATCGCCCATCGGCTCTCAACAATAAGAAATGTTGACTCTATTGCAGTTATACAGCAAGGGCAAGTTGTCGAAACTGGAACACATGAAGAACTCATTGCCAAAGCTGGGGCCTATGCTTCCTTGATTCGATTCCAAGAAATGATAGGAAATAGAGATATTTCAAACCCATCAACTCGTCGAACTCGCTCATCTCGGCTGAGCCATTCGTTGTCAACTAAATCTCTCAGCCTCCGTTCAGGGAGTTTAAGAAATTTGAGCTACTCCTACAGCACAGGTGCTGATGGTCGTATAGAGATGATATCCAACGCTGAAACAGAAAGGAAAAGTCCGGCACCAGCTGGGTATTTCTGCCGACTGCTTAAGCTAAATGGTCCGGAGTGGCCTTACTCGATCATGGGCGCAGTAGGATCGGTTCTTTCGGGGTTCATTGGTCCTACATTTGCCATAGTGATGAGTAATATGATTGAGGTGTTCTACTATAGAAATCCAGTCGCCATGGAGCGAAAAACGAAGGAGTATGTTTTCATCTATATCGGGGCGGGCCTTTATGCCGTTGTTGCATATCTAATTCAGCACTACTTCTTCAGTATCATGGGAGAGAACCTTACCACCCGAGTGAGGCGGATGATGCTTGCGGGTAAAAGGGATCGTAATATGGCATTTTTCCTTTATTAAAATTTCATCAAATTATGAAATATTAATTTTCTTTATTTATTTCAGCTATCTTGAGGAATGAAGTTGGCTGGTTCGACGAGGAGGAGAACAAT
>NC_133310.1:754200-823330 GCF_012295235.1 Primulina huaijiensis | reverse complement strand
AGATTTTTACTTTTTACCGTAAATTTTTACTTTTTCACAACAGGTGTAATTTAATCATGATAATTTAAAAACTCGACTTTTTTAATTAAAAATAATAATAATATAATTCGATATAACAATTGGGCCAAAATAGAATGGGCCTTTGTCTTTGTCGGAATCGATTAAGCCCAATTTCCATCCTAATTTGCTTTAGCACAGAATTTCCCAGTGAAGCGCCTTGCCGTTCGGCAAAAGAACAGCAGAATCGGTCTTCGGACGCAGTGCAGTCCATTGCGTTGAATTCAGTCATTCGACAGAAAATCCCATCAAGATTTCGTTGCCCGCCTCGGAGAAAAGGGACAGATTTTGATAGATGGTCATGGGCGTGCGGATGTTTCTGTTATTTTCTGTGTGTTTTTTGGTTCATTCGTCTCATGGGTATGACTCCCTTTTATTGGAAAAAAAAAGTATGTTTGATTCCACAAGAGAATTTTTGTCTCATGGGTCTCTTTGTCATTGTAGAATGTAGATCGTGGCTGTGCTTTTTTTGGTATACTTAGAACTGTTTTTGATTGGATTGCAGCAGCAAAGAGTCGGTGCTGAAATTGGTTACTGGTGCTTCATCATCTCCGTTGGATCCGACTCGGGTCACCCAAATCTCTTGGAGTCCCAGGTTTTTCGCTTAAAGACGTGTTTTTATAGATATATTTTTATTTTTTGTATTTAATCAATCACTTTATGTAATCTATGATGATGGTTGTTTTGGTTTTCTACAGGGCTTTCGTATACCGAGGATTTTTGACTGATAAAGAGTGTGATCATCTCATTCTCCTGGTTAGCCTATTACTTCGTTCTCCAACCTTTTATGCTTGTGTAATGGGTACGTGGTTTGATGAAATCCATGGAAATTGTAAGCATTTGTGAGATGATGATGTACGTGTATTGAAGAATGTGGCTAGTGCTCGTACTGATGTTGTTTTTCCTTGCGTGTTCTCCATCTATTATACTGTGGAGTTGATCATTTTCCATATATTTATGTCTGTGATTCTTGGAGGAGTAGAAGATAGATGAACAGTGGCGGAGCCAGTAATTTGGCATTATCCGGGTTATAATTTTAAACGCTAACATCCTTTTTAATATTTTAAATTGATCTACCCGGGTTAATATCAAATTTATCCAAAATTATACAAAAATTTACATATAAATTTTTTAAAAAAAATTTGGACCAGCCCGGGTACATGAGGCTGTACCTCCGCCCCTGTAGACGAAGATGGTCGTTGCTCCGGCTTTTAAATGCTTTCAATCCGAGAATTTTAAGAATAGTTTGATGGCTTCTTTTTTGGAATTTATGGTGAAATGGTGTTTGAACCTAGATTTTGAAAATTTGATAGGATTTGTAAGAAATTAGTATTGTACACTCATTTTTTAAAAAATGAGAAAATTCATGATTGTGTAATAAATGTGTTTTAAATAGTTTATAAAATTTCTGTGAACAGGCTAAAGATAAGCTAGAGAAGTCTATGGTAGCCGACAATGATTCTGGCAAGAGTATAGAGAGTGAAGTCCGGACGAGTTCTGGCATGTTTATCAGCAAAAAACAGGTAGTGAAATCTTGATTCTCTTAGCTTGATTCAAGCAATTTTATTAGCTTTGTTTCGAAATTTGAATCTTTAGACCATCAATAGTGTTTGATTTGTCTTTTGATTAGGGTTAGATACTGCTAGGAACATCGTTTCGGCATATGTGGTCTTGATTTTCTGTAACAAATAAGCATACTGAAATTTTGACATTATGATTTGTGCTGAATAAAAATATTTATCATCTTACGTGTAAACATAATCATTTATTCAATTTTCTACTTTGAAGGATGACATAGTTGCTGGCATTGAGGCAAAACTTGCCGCATGGACTTTTCTCCCTCCAGGTACTCCGAAACAACCATGTCGAGGACCGGTTGTGTTATTATTTCAGTCTAATCTTCTTACTATTTGTATTTACATGTGATGTAGAAAATGGGGAGGCTATCCAGATATTGCATTATGAGCACAGACAAAAGTATGAGCCACATTTTGATTATTTTCACGACAAGGCCAATCAAGAATTGGGCGGTCATCGAGTGGCAACTGTACTTATGTATTTGTCGAATGTTGAGAAGGGTGGGGAAACGGTTTTTCCTAATTCAGAGGTAAGTAAAGTCGTTTATACTTGCATGTATCTATAGACGCTAACATAAAAAAGCTCAATTCTTTGATAACATTATTGATTGTGCAGGCAAAAGATAGGCAAATTAAGGGTGATGATTGGTCCGACTGTGCTAAAGAAGGCTATGCAGGTATGCACTACTTCACAATTTACTATGCAAAATTGATCGTAGAAGTGCGACACCCCTAGGTCAACATGTCCATGCAAACACGACTCCACATAGTGGGCTCTGTGAGCAACTACTTCATATTAATGCTCTTTTCGACAGAAATAAAAATTCCAATGTATTGAAGGACCTATCTATAATCTTGTGGCCTTTACTAAAACTTTCAAATGAATTGCTGTGACAAGGATGTTAGATTAAGAAGACAAAAGATTAGATTAAGAAGACAAAAGTTTGATTGGCGATTTTACATTATTGGTGAAATGCCTCGCTACACAATATCATTGGTCAAATAAAATAAAAACCAAAGTGGAATGGACTTTGATAACTTTGATTCCTCTCTAGTTTACTTGTGGAGATGGGAGTGTGGTTTTAATTTTTTATGTTTCTTTAAAATGACTTTCTTATACCGTTTTCCTGTTGTTCTTTTAATAGTGAAACCAAGAAAGGGTGATGCCCTGTTATTTTTCAGCCTTCACCCTGATGCAAATACAGATCCTTCTAGCTTGCACGGTAGTTGTCCTGTCATCGAAGGTGAGAAGTGGTCGGCCACGAAGTGGATTCATGTGAGGTCTTTCGATTCCCCAGCCCGTTCAACAAGTGGTGATTGTGTTGATGAGAATCCAAATTGCACGTCGTGGGCTCTTCAAGGAGAATGCGAAAAAAATCCTAACTATATGATAGGCTCTAAAGAGGGTGCGGGTTTTTGCAGGAAGAGCTGCAAAGTGTGTTCATCCAAGTAACTTATCCTGGTCCTTTTCATTTAAGTTAAGAGCAAAAGTTACCTGTGATCATAGTGTATAATCGAATGATGTTGTCATAATACCAAAATCGAACATATATAAAGGGGAAGAAGTGCATTCAAGCCAAATTGCCGTTGCTGTCTTTACTTTGACTTTATTTTCGGGAAGACAGATAACCGTTTGAGTGCGTTTGATCGATTTGATTATCTATTAAATCGCTTTTTTGAAGGTCAAATTACCAAAAAATATTATTTTTTAATTAATGGAATCCATTTCACTAAAATCCGATTAACGGTGTGTTTGGCAACCAGGATTTGGATTTCAAAATCCTATTTTTATTGTTTGGCAAGGTGATTAAAAAAAAAATTTAGATTTGTTTAGCATTTTATAGGATTTCATGAGATTTCAATTAGTATATCCAAATCTCATCGAATTTGATAAGATTTTGTGAGATTTGGATTTTAAAAACATACGATTACTTTTTTATTTAAATTCCATCAAATTTGATAAGATTTATAAAGGTAGGTTAGTAAAATTTTAAAATTTCAAATTCGAATCTTTTTTTCTCTAAACAAAAATATATTTGTAAATATCATTTTTAAATTTTAAACAAAACACCAAATGAAATTTTAAATACTTGAATTTCCAAATCTAATTCCAAATCCAAATTCATATTTATAAAAATCCAAACACACTAACCGAAATGATTTTTGGTTGAAACTAAATGCCTGAGAAAAAGAAGTCCAACTTCTTGAATCCGAACTAACTTAATCCGTTAATCGGACTATGATGGATATTGGGAATTTATAAAAGGAAATAGTTCGTTAACTAAGCAAAAAGTGGAACTTTATCGAGATTTCAGTACATCTGTACACTCGGATTTCAACACCGTACAATTCAACGAGTAAAAAAATCTGATACATAAGAATACTCAGCATTCTTAAAATTCAAGAACATTTTTCTGCTTTCTTGATTCATAAGCTAAGTTGGCTGTAGTTAGAGTAATCGATTTCTTTTAACCTTATACAGCATAATATACACTCTGGTAAATCTTCAGCCTTGTTTCCCTGCACAAAATTACACCGAGAATACATTAAAAACCGGAATATTTTTCTTTTCTTTATGTTTCCCTGATTAGGACAGATCTAATGAACATCTACCTGTATTGTGAGACCAAAATCAAAGATACAATGTTTGATTCTGTCTCGAAATGTTTCGAAACCTTTTCGAGCAATGTAACTGAATCGGTGGATATCTAAATCAATCTCAAAGTAGTTTTCTCCCTGCAGAAGTTTTATCATAAAGTTACATTAAAATATGAGTTCCTACAGATGTATTCGATGTTCAGAACTCTAAATACCATCCGAGAAACTTTACCGAGAAAAATTCATGCTGAGGACGTGAAAGAATAGGCTTCTCGTTGTAAGCATGCATAAGCTTCCTCTCAGCTCCATTCAACTCAAGATCCTCGATATTCACAACCCCGGCCAAGATTTTTAATCTTTCCCTCACGGGGGCAATTGTATCCATAGGAAAACCTTTTATCTTCTCTGTTTCATTATCGATTATCCTCTGATTTACAAAAAAAAAAGTGCAATGAATACTTGAGAGGACTCTAAGAAAATCGATGAGTAGAATAGAATGAAATGCATATAGAATATAGAGAAGGGCAACTTCTTACCCTGAAATTTTCTTGAAATGGAACAGGAAGGCATTTGGAATAATTTTCTGAAAGCTTGAAGTAAAAAACAACATTCATCCCTGGGCCATCGTTCTCGTTTTGGAAGATTGTAGCAGTGTAAAGTGGAATCTGACACGACGAGAAGGGAAAAATATTAGCAGTAATAAAATATGTCTTGTTGTTCAGTTCTTGAGCAGATAGATTCTGTCATACAGCTATGTCCATTTTCAACCTTTTCTCTCTTTCACAATAAGTCTAATGTATACAAAGCATACCTGAAGGTTAACAACAAGAATAGGAGGGACTTCTCCACGTGAATCAATGGCAGGAAGCTCCACAAATTGTGCCACGTGATTAATTTTGCGAGGAGATAAGAATAAGTCTGCTCCAAAAGGAACATATGCATCAAAACTCGAAGCGATCTCTTTCCTTTTATCCCTGTCAAAAGCCATTTAGCGGAATTAATTTCATTATACTAGAATGTATGTCAGAAAATGTGTACGCTGGTATTGGACAACAGTAATTGCCATTGCTATCTAGTTTGGCTAGTCTTTGTACTACAGCAACCAAGATGTAGTGTTCGGGGATACTGCTTAGTTTAAAAGATTTAAGCTGTAGTTTTATCACTGGTCACAGCTTTTAGTTAAACTCAAAACCTTGTAGTTGTCATTGAGAAATTCATTAAAAAAAGGAACTAAAACATAGTATGCTCTTACTTATTATAGTTCCTTCCCCGGACTTTAAAGGTATTCGTATTAATCTGCGACCAAGACCCTGGCATTTTCTTCTCTGAAGAGGAACACATTATTTGTGAACCAGCAATCGGTCTTCGTATGATGGGCTTTGTGGATGCTGAGATAGAAAACAGACGGAATCAACAAATTTGAGGGGAAAAAATTCAAATGCTGAAATATACCATCTCAAGAAGAAACACAGCAACAAATCAGATCTCCCGATTCATTGTTATTTTCTTTCTATACTTTCCCAACTGAGGAGACATCTAGTCATCATGATTCATGACATTGCATAGGAAACAAAAAGCCAAAACACTTACATAATAGAGTATTCTCTTGTCCTTCTTTCCGTTTGAAAGACGGAATAAGGGACAGTTTTTTCCTGGTACTTGGACCTCCCGGATTAGGCAATTTTCTCTTTCCATCAAACGACTCATCACAAGCAAGACAAGGAAGTAATGTGTTTGACAGAAATCCACAGCTATGTAAAGGTGAGTTCTGATCAGTGTCAGCAGTTTTGTCAACGCATGGGACAGACGATTTCTCCAAACCAGATGGATCCTTCGCCTCATTTTGAGAATCGTCGTAATTCAGCTGAGAATCAGAACCAGAATTTTGCGTCACATAGTTTGAGAATCTTGGAGTAACACCAGTAGACATAGATCCGGCTTGAGATACATCTGCACAAGATTAATCAAGTTTTATGGTAGATATGATTTGCAAGTCATGGCTTCATAAATATATGGAAATTTTGACTCTGAATTAATGGAAAGTCAAGAGACTAACCATCTTGAATACTGTAAAATTCGTCTTCGCAATCAGAATCAATCGCTGAATCAGGATCATACCATGAATCTGCATTTCCTTTTTAAGACCATCAAACAAAACTTTTAGTGCATTGACAAACCATTTCTTAAAACATTATAGCAGGTGTAAACAGAAAAAGGAGATTAACCCAGCAATCCAATCATATCCCCAAATATAAGCTAAGATTACTTTGAACCCACATTAATTCACTCATGGGAACAAAATGGATGTCATTTAGGAATTCTTTTTTCAGCAGAAGAGAACATTTTCTGCTCAACCAGAATGACTTGAACCGCGGAAAAGAATTCCAACGCTTTACATAAATGCCACTAAACTACATCTTTTCAGCTCCAACCAATCAATCATTACCCCACAAAAATGACAAAATCTCAGCCCCAAAAAACCCAAAACAGCAAAAGGGAGTCAAAGTAGAACCTTGGAATGCAGGATTACTGTAAGAAAGATCCGTTTGATTAGACGGCTCGACCCGATTATTCTGCTTGTTAGAAGGACAGTGGGTCGTCTTCTTCCTTCTTGCTCTTTGCATTCTCCGCTTCCTCTGCAAATCCAATCTGCTTTTCACTCCCACACACCCTTTGGGCTTCGATCCACATATTCCCATTCTTCCTGCTTTACAAGCAGATTAGGATGGAGATTTTTGCAGGTCTTGGTCAAGCAAAAAATGGAGTCTTTGCGCATTTATATTCACATACACGTATTTAGGTGAAGCGGGTAAGGATTATCAGTTCAAATATCAATATAAAAATCAGGTGCCCAAGAAAAGGTGCAGCGGCTTAAATTCATTGAATTCAAGAACCCCATCGACTTAATTATTGTTTATCTGTATTAGAAAAAAAGTGAATCGCGATTAAAGGACTTCGGATTGGTAAACGAAAACGTTTTTTGACCAGCGCACCTTGTTGACGATCTTTTCGGGTCGGAAGGTGATCCCCACGTGTCAATCGGGGATAGGGTCACCGGGGAGCTGAGCTGAGTCACATACAAGAGTTAAAACGCGTGGTGAGACCGAGGCGGCGGAAGGCGGGCGGCCTACGGCGTCGTTTCGAGGAGGAGTGGCCTCCACGACGTCGTTTTTGTCAGGTAATGCGCATCTAGTATGTGGATTTGTTGGTGCACGTGTAGATATGATATTCATCATGCGTGTGCCACCTACCCAAAATTTATTAATAATGTATCAAGTTAAGTCGAAGTTTCGGGGTCAGACTTAAATTTTAACAAATTTTTCATTAACTCAAAAAATAAAAAACAATTATATATTTTTTTCAAAAAAAGATTATAAAACTATCTCACAAGTTAATTATATGGCCAGAACTAACTTGATCAAAAGACTCTGATGTGTCAGATAAGGAGAAACAATAGGATTGCTGGAAGCTCTCTCTTGGATCCGCAACTCGAACTATCCAAAGGTTCTCTTCGAAGTAGACGCGCTAACAGTATACAATGCTATGACGGAATCAGATGCCGACACAACGGAGTTTGGAGGCATAATGGGTAGATGTAGAGACATAGTAGATACAAACCCAGGCTTTTCGGTTCATTTTACTCGTAGACAAGCAAACGAAATTGCACATGTGTTAGCTAAGCATTCTCATTTTTACGCTAGTCCTTGCATTTGGTCAGAAACACCAATATGTATTGGTGCCTTTATGAATCTGTACCTTTACCAATCTGTTATTAAATGAATACATTTTCTCGTAAAAAAAAATTCGTTTATATCACTCCAAAAAAAATTATGTTGATATCCATATATGTAAAATAAATTATAAAAATATAATTTTCTAAGAAAATATGTTGATATATATATATATATATATAGAGTTTTGATATGATGCACACCTACCGTGCTCACATAAATGTGCATGGTAGGTGTGCAGCATATCAAAACTCATATACATACGTATATATATGTATATATATATATGACTTAAATTTGGGCCGGTGTCAATCTTAATTACCTTATTTTTCAAACTTGAAAACGACATGTGAACCGACGTAACAAATTAGAGATAGTCATGAAAATAAATATTATAATAGTTTAATTCAAGCAGTAGTATACACAATCCATGTTGTGGACTCCTTCAAATTAATTATAAATTATCATTATTTAAGTCTATTATTATAACCCTTTTTTTTAAATCAAAACAGCTATGAAAGTTACATTTAAATTATTTTTTTATTACACGGGATAGAGAATTTTGTTTTAATGTATATTCACATATTGGTGGAACCAGAAATACAATACTAAATGAATTATTTTTAAAAAAAAAATCAAAATAACACATGTCAATTTACTTCATAACAATTATATTTTTTAGACTAAAATCTTAATTTTACTGGACGATATATATTTTTCCTAATTTATCTTCTGTCTTTATTTTTCTATTTGAATTACGACTGTTTTTGTTGGCTTTGGACTAATTCTTATATGTTATGCTCCTAGTTTTAAGGTGAATATAGCCAGCTAGCTTGTCCACGCTTTTATTTTGTAGCCCTAGACTCATTTTATTTTTTAAAAAATAAAATTTATTTTGATATACGAAATATTGATAACTTAGTATATGAATTATTATAAATGACTAATTTGGTATATGAACTATTTATAAATTGACAAATTGGTATAAATCCAATGAGGTTTACTTGGAAAACAATACCAGATTTTGCGAAAAAAACATTATGATTATTTTTGTTTCAGTCTTCCGAGGTCTGATTACATATATTTATTTATTATATTTTTAATAATATTATAATAAAGTAGTTATAGTTGAGTTGATAATTATTTATCATAATATAAATTTAAACAAATATAAATTTTTTTTAAAAATAATCAATAAAATAAAAATGTGTATCTAATTAAATTTATTGATGGTAATTTGACTTAAAAGGGCAATTTAAATTAAGGATAAAATTGACTTTTTAGCTTGATTATGTATTAATTTGTCAATTTATATTATATATAAATAGTTCATATATCAATTAAGTCATTTACAATAGTTTATGTATCAATCGTCATTTTACCAATAATTCATATATAAAAAATTGAATTTATTTACATATTAGTATACTGGCTAAAATCTCGGCCAGTCCCAATTGTTTGAGGTAGTTTTCGATTTAGTCCTAAACGAATTTAATGAGCCGATTTAGTCCCCAAATATTTCAAAAGTTATTGCAATCCAATTTCTCCTTTAATTTGCTCTCCTAGCCTCTTTACGCTCCAAAAATCTCCAATTGCTCCTCGATCTCTCTTTGTTCCTTTTAGTTCCAGTAGGGTGATTCTTGTCTTCTCGTATAACAAATGTGCCATCGAAAGCTTCTGGTTCTTATAAACAAAGGTGAAAATCTTTCTAGTTTATATTTGTTCTTAGAAAAACAAGTTTACTGTAATTCTTTCCCAATGCTTTTCTTTCTAGTTTATTTTAATTGTTAAAATATTTTATTTTCACACTTAAGCTAACTACTTGAAATCGATTTCCACTCGAAGAAAGTCCTCATCCCCATCCTCAGCCATTAACTTTCTCTCTGTGTCATCATCTCAAGATTGATAAATAATGGCTAAACGCAGTAATTTGACAATAGAGATCACGCCAAATTATGGTAAGTTATTATTTTTTCACTCTATTTTACTTAATTTTGTATCGTGCATTTTTCATGAAGAATTATATTGTTTTTCTGTATTTTTTTGTGTAGGTTTACTTGGAAAACAAGATTTGGTTACTATTAAAATGCATTACAATAGAAGGTTTAAATCTAAAGGCGAACAAGATGAATACATTGGGGGATGTTTTGAATATTTCGACTTTTTGATCTTGATAAGCTAGCAATGGTTGAATTGTGGGGGTTTGCAGATAATCTTGGATTAAAAAATAAAGATGCTATTATGTTTTGGCACAAAATCGGGAATACGCTAAATAAAAAGAGATATCTAGAAAACGATTCGGATGTGTTGCAAGTTAGAAAGAATAGTCCAACAAACTATGAGGTTGAAATTTATATAGAACACTTAGATGCCTATTCAATTGATGGTCCAAACGAACAAAGTGGAACTGAAGCTGTCGGTTAATTTTTTGACATCGATGAAGATGTTGTCATGGATAATATGTTGTTTGATGCATGCATTCATTCACCATGAAATGCAATCTACGAAGGGAAAGAATACGATTTCTTTTGAGAGAGAACATGTAGATAATCTTCAACTAGTGTTGCATGAGCTGGAGGATGATGATGGCGACGAAGAAGATGTTTGCATAGACAATGACGATTTGGATAGTATTCATGATTCTGACGAGGAGGAAGTAAAAAATTATCCGAAGTATGATCCAAAGCGAGAATCTGAAGACCCGGACTTGAAGCTTGGTATGATTTTTTGCTCAAAGAAAGAAGAGAAATTTGCAATTCAAACTCACTGCATTAGAAGGGGAATGACAGTGAATTTTGTAAAGAATGATAATATTCGTCTTTGGGCTAAGTACAACAATGATGATTGCTGCTGGATTATTCATGTTGCAAAGATGACTAATGACAGTTGTTGGCAAGTAAGAACTTTTTATGACAAGCATAATAAATGTTTTCGGGAATTTAGCAACAAGAGCATCAACTCAACGTGGTTGGCAAAGACTTTTTCCAAGAGAATTGCCACAAATCTTAAATGGGAACCGATGAGTTTAAGCAAGAGATTTGCAGGACATTGAATGTAAACATTTCGAGGAAGGTAGCTTATGTAGCCAAGAGAAAGGCACTAATGCTGGTGCAAGGGACTGCCCAGGAGCAATATCATCGAATAAAGAGATATTGTGCTGAACTTAAAAGATCATATTCTCGAGCCACAGTAGTTTTGAAGTTGACCAAAGACAAATAAGGACCAAGGTTCCAAAGATTATATTTTTGTTTTTCAGCGTGTAAGCAAGGGTTTAAGGATGCATGTCATCGTGTCATTGGTGTTGATGGATGTTTCTTAAAAGAACAACATGGTGGACAATTACTAGTGGCTGTGGAATTAGATCTGAATAACAACATATTCCCATTGGTTGAACGTGAAACAAAAGATAGTTGGACATGGTTTCTTTGGCTCTTAGATAAAGATCTTGGGATCAGTGATGCTCAACATGACTTTACATTTATGTCAGATAAGCAAAAAGGTTTGATTCCCGCACTTGAATCTTTATTTCCTGATGCAGAGCATAGATTTTGTGTCTGACACTTACACAGCAATATGAAATGTGTTGGGTTCAAGAGTTTCGCAGTTAAGATCACCTTTTGTGTTGTGGCAAAAGCGACAAGAATTGAAGATTTTCGAGTTCGAATGACTGAGATGAAAGATATTGATGAAAATGCATATGAATGGCTTGTTAAGAAGCCTGAAAATCAATGGTCTAGAGCATATTTCAGCACCTCCCCTAATCGGACATCTTATTGAACAACATGTGTGAAACTTTTAACAGCATTATATTAGATGTCTGGGAAAAGCAAGTGATAGATATGTTTGAAACAATATGGAATCTTTTAATGGCCAGATTTCGAGTTAATAGAGACAAATGTGAAAAAATAGAAGGGTCGAATTTGTCCAAACATCAAAGATGTGTTGGCGAATATCTATATGAAGGATGTTGGGTATTTCCCAATGAAGTCCGATGAGATGGTTATTACTTTCCCCATAAGAGCTCGGGTCATGGATGACCCGGGATATTAAATGGATAGCCCAAGTCAGGGTCACTTAGCAGGATAAATTCTTCAGAAGTCGACAAGGTGGTTGCCCGGGACATCTTCTCCCTGGGTTATCAGAAGCTCGTGCTCTTATCCAAGTTCCCGGGACGTTTTTATCCGGGCTACCTCGAAAATAGCACATCACTCGAGTGAACCAATATGGGCTACCTTATATTTGACAATCATTACTGTCAGAACTACAGGGGTTGGCTTGTCAGAGAAATTGTCAGAATTAGGGTATGGGCAGCTATCTTACCCTAAATAGCAAGTGGGTACTGAAAACAAGGTAATCATAAGATTTCCTACTATAAATATCTGGTATATATTCCATTTGAAGATATTCGAATTATGATATTTTTTCATACACATATATCCTCACATATATCACTATTTTTCTTCATCTTCACCTGCTGACTTAAGCATCCGAGTGTCCATTCCGAGCACCCCTCTGGCGCCCATTCACGAGTTCTTTCCTTGCTTGCATGTTACAGTTGAAGCCATATCTTACAGATATATCTTCCTCACAAACTATATCTCTTGCTGATCAATCTTTTAACAAAACTCTTATCTGATCCGGTGGATTGCTCCGACCCAGCTCACCCGATTCACCAGGATCACATCAATGTAGTATATCTTTAACATGTAAATAGGGAAGTTTGAGTTATCCATAGAGTATTATCTCAACTATGCATCTACAAGCGAATATTAAATAATACAATTGAGCTCAACTCATTTATTAATGTGGGCTATGAGTTGGATGGAGACAAGATTTCAAGTTCAAACATAAGCGTTTTGGACAGAAGAGTACGTAATTTTTATGGAGTTGTGGTGGAATAATAATGTTAGAGTAATTCACCAAGCAACCACTAACATAAAAGGACCAACTTCCGTTCTTGATCTCAGCTGATATATAGTGGTGACCGAGAGCGCACACATGCACAAGTTCTCAGCTATATATTATGAGACAGTAAAACAAACCAGAAAGAAAATGGAGACACAACGCATTTATGTGGTTCAGCCAAAGTGGTTTACATCCACGGGAGAGCAGCAATCTTTATTGATAATCCAAGAAGGGGAGTCAATTACAAATACATGTCAAAGATAAGGAGTTACAGACTAGATTTCTTCCTTCAATCTATCTTCTAGTTCCTTACTCTTTCTTGATGTGATCTTCCCTCCACTTCTTGCTTCTGTATCCTTGAGAGTGTTCTGAGAATTCTTCGAGAAAGGTGAGAGCTTTCTTCTTCTGCCGCTGGACTCCTTGAGCATGCCTTGGGGACCAGCTATCGGAATTGAAGCTCCCTTCTCCCAACTGCCACCCAACGGTTTAGTATAGGTTTGTAAGTTTCTCCCCATCCCCTTACCACTGGTGATAGCCTGTCCAATTTGTTATGGTCAATAACAAAAGTTGAACTACTCCTCCCCCTACCTCGTTGACTAGCCAGCTTGGAAAACACCTAATCAACACATAAGATAATACAAATCTCTTTGAAAAATCGACATAATAATTTTCTTGCATCATATTTTAAACAAATAGCAATAACGTAACCCAATTTTTTATGGAGCTGGGAGAAATTGACACCATTTTTTGCGTGTATCAATATTTCCACGAAGAGCAATAACATAATTTCTAGAAGAGTTAGTGTGGAATCATAACATAAAACTACACCGTACCCTTCGAGAAATTGATGCCAACATGAATGGTTCTTTCTTTAATGTAAAGCCATTGGGAGACTCTCAACTTTATCAGTAAGTACTATGCAGTCTATGCTATCTTACTCACACGAGATGGAGCCAAACTTTAATTAAAACTAACTACTCAAGGGGTTGAGCATAATTTTAAATATTCATATTTGAAAACAAATTAGGAGATTCATATTTATAGTGACTAACAAAAAATGGGGTGTAGTGTAGATAGCAACACTCGTTGACTATCCATTGTTTATAAATTATTCGCATTAAATATCGAAATGAATTATTTGTTAGCGAAGAATTTTGATCTACAAAACAATATATGTTGTTACTCAGGTGTTAACCAATTTGTCTTGTATTCTAAAAAGTACTCGAGAATTAGTAAAAAAAAATTCTGCATCAAAACATTTACAGAAAGAAACGCATACATGTTGCGTGTGCATGTTACTAGTATTTAGTGGTTTTTTTTAAAGGAAGAGCATACTTTTCTTTGACAGTATGCCTAAGGGCAAGCCATATATATAAACTTCATTACTTTCTATTATTCTTTTGTCTCTTATGTTCTTCACTCCTGGAGGCATTTGAAAATTTTCATTTAGCAGAATGAGTAAGATAAGGGGTATTGACAGAAGAGTTGTGGTTGCTGCTCTATCCATTAGTCTTCTTTGGTTTTTGCTTCTGCTGACTTTATCATACCGCAAAAATACAAGGGATTCTACTATTATTAGTATCCCATATTCAACAAGAGGTTCCAGCCTTGTGAAACTAGCGAGAACCAAGTGGAGTTCACTGCATCAGAATTTTAAGCTCAATTGTGTCAGCAGGAGAAGAGTGCCCAATGGACCAGATCCCATTCACAACAGGTAAATGCCCTGCTACAAGAAGTTTTCGATTTCGGTTGTTGAAACAAATATTGTGATCGGTGGCAGTGACATAAGTTTGTGTAACTAGACGTTGTATAAAAATTTTGAACGTCAGAAAGGGTGACTGCTCTGCTGGTCACCCCTGGCTCTGCCACGGTTGTGACTTATCAACGAAACTGGTCACGTAGAGTGGCTTGTTATGGTATTGCGGTTGTTTTCTTGCTTTATGTTGAAAATGGTTTGTGCAATTTTGCAGGAGAGCTGGGAATTCAAGACTACCACCCACGAGAGCGTAGGGATTTTGATGGGATTATTATACATAGGTGATTTCTTGAAACTGCATGCTGATGAACACCCTTTGTTCATTTGTTAATTCTTATTGTCCAAATTTGAAATCTTAAAGAGGCATTGTTTATATTAAACTTGTGAGTATGCAATATGGTTCACATGGAAGCCATGTTTTAGGTGATTGATTTCATTGTGTCTGTTTACAAAAATATTACAGGAAATACTTGTTTTCCTTGAGAAAATTTTTGAGGATTTTCCATCTAATGTATCAGACTTTTGTATTTGTTTATGAATATTTCTATTATGTACAATTTTATTTTTTTATTTTTTTACTTTAAATTGAGGTTCTTTCTTTTTCTCAAAAAAAATATAACGATATTCTTTCATGAATTCACTCTTTAAAATAGGTGCACATTTCATTTTTCAAGAACCGAGGAAAAAAACAGATTCTTCACTTATTTTTAGTATTTATTTGAGAGTATATCCATGGATTAAAGGATATTGCCTTCACCTTTTGTTCGGTTGATTGAGGCTCTTTTCTCAAAATGTACCCTCTTTCCCCTAATAAAGCACCTTGCACGGATTAAAGGGGCTCTTCTTTCCAAAATTGTTGATAATTTTCATCATAATGAAAGGAGAAATATATATTACTTTCATAATTATTCTTTCTCATGTACATTTTCTTAAAAAATGAAGCAAAAATTTTGTTTCTTCCTATAATAAAAACAGTTAAGTTCTAGAAATAAGAAACACACCAATAATAATAATAATAATAAACAAATGAATAAATAATCTAACACTAGTGAAGGAAAGATTGAAAGAAGCGGTCTTTGATCAATATATAAACCGAAGTGAAAAAATAAAAAAGCAAGTGCGTGCATGTCCCCTTTTTTATGGTTGTTACTTTCATTTTGTTATGCTTCCTTTTTCTTTTCTTTTTTTTGAGGTTTGATTTTGATAGTTTCGAGAAGTCTAAAGTGACTGAGATTCAAACTCTTTTGTGTTGCATGGGAGGCACAAAACCAACGTCCTCCATTCTTAAATAAAACCTTGGAATTCCCAAATCACAATTTTGTTATAGCCATTAGTTTTGTATTATTTCCTCATTGGCACACACCTACATATGGTGTTTCAAAATTCTAATGCAGAAGACATTTCGGAGATTATATTGAATGTGGCACTGTTGGACATTTATGTGAGGGGCAATGGTTTTAGCCAAAAGAAATGGCGTTTATTTGAGTAAAAACACATCGTATTACGCTTAGAATTACACCATTTTCACAAATAAAGGTCATTTTTTGTTAATTCTAATTTGATCAAAATCATTCACCTAATTCTCCCTATATGAGTATACTTGGAATTTAAACATACACTAGAAAAGATGAGCCATCATTCTGATCAATCTTTCTAGAAATATGTTTACAACACAAATCGGGTATCTATTCTTTGAATACAGCCATAATACACAAGAAACTTGTTTTTTGTAATTTAAAAAAAAACAATCAAGAAAAATACATTAAATAGTACAATTCCAGAGATTCTTGTAAAGAATGATAAGAGTTTATTTGTCCATTACCTCTTCCTTGTGCCACTTTACCCACATGAGGTGTGAAAGAATAATAGACTTTGTTTAACTTGAATCTTGATTTTGCCTATCAGTGACAAAATGACGTACTCCATAAAAGAACCAGATGTAAAAGCTGGAGAAAACAATCATAAATACAATAACTTCCCATTAGTTTATTTTGAAAGGCAAATCCAGAAGCATTTTACACCAATTTACTTAACCACATCGATCCAGGATATATATGCAATAATTTCTTCCATCATTTAGCCATATGCATCTTCTCACACTTTTGCTCATATCAAACGGGACTAGTGGACTCTTGTTCTCCAGACACCAAAGGAAATTCATCGTACCGTTGAGATGCACCCTGTTCCTCAGCCATGCTCTTCAGTGATTCGTAAACTTTGTACATAGACCACCTATCCCTAGGCCTAGAAGCCACACAATTACATGCGAGTTTCAAGAAACGCGCAATGTCTTCATCGTTACCTTTGCCTGATAACCTATCATCAATTGCATCTCTGATTCGACCAGAACCCGAGAGCTGATTCACCCAGTCCACAAGATTGCCATTAAACACTTCATCACCCACCAGAACTTCAAGTGGCTTTTGTCCAGTTGCCACCTCAAGAAGTACGACCCCAAAACCATAGGCATCCCCTTTAAGAGAAGCAACCATCGTGCTTGAGTACTCTGGAGCAATATATCCAACTTCACCTAAAACTCCACCCGCATAATTACTCTCATTAGATCCTGAAGTTGCCAAAAGTCTTGCCAAACCAAAGTCCATTATTCGAGCATCAAAATCCTCGTCAAGAAGAATGACGCTCGAACTAATTATCTGGTGCATGATCGGAGGATGACACCCATGGTGTAGCCAAGCAAGCCCCCTAGCCGCCCCTAACGCAATCCTAAACCTAGTTGGCCAATCCAAGACATGACTAGCGTTGCCACTCAACTTCGAACCCAAAGTCCCATTCGACAAGTGTTTATAAACCAAGAGCTTCTCCTCCTCCACCAGGCAGAACCCCAACAATGGCACCAAATTCGGATGCCTCAACTGTCCTAACCCATTCACCTCCATCACAAACCGCTTCTCCTCCATCCTACAAGGACTAAGCCGCTTAACGGCGAGTACAGACCCGTCCGGCAAAAACGCACTATAAGTTGTCCCAGTCCTACCCGATGTTAGCACATTTTCCTCACTAAAATTTTTCGTGGCAGCCAACAAATCCGCCAACTTAATCTTTACAATTGGCTTCTGAAACAACCTGACTTGATTGAGCTTGTGAGCGCTCAGCCTCTCAGCCCAACTACTGTCGCCATCATCTCTTCCACCAATTCCATATCTTCCCCTTCTCCGCTTGCCCAACTTCACAAAATACCACCACCACAAACCAAATCCCAGCAACAATGAAGCAGCGGCACCGAAAACTCCCGCAGCAATAATAATGGCAAAATCCTTCTTCGTCAATCCACCACATTTCCTCAGCGGTGTGCCGCAAAGGCCGCTGTTCCCACCAAAATCAAGCTCCAAAAATGCACCCTTGAAGGACGGAACCCGTCCAGATAAATCATTATTCGCAACAGATAGCTTTTGCAACCTCCCTAAATTCGATAACTGGTGAGGAATAGTACCGTTAAGCTTATTATCATTCAGAATCAAAGTGTTCAGATACAAGCAATTCGCAAGATCCTCCGGTATGGGGCCGATCAAGTAATTGCGCGACAAATCAAGAGTCACCAAATAAGGCAACCAACTGCATATTTGCGAAGGAATCGTACCTGAGAGAGAGTTATAAGAGAGATCTAACGTTTGGATGTCGTGGCATAACTGAAAAGAATCCGGAATTCTCCCTACGAGACCAAAATCGCGGAGCTGTAATCCCAAAATGCGGTTCTCAAGGTCGTTCCAGCACGAAACGCCCGCGAAATTGCATGCGAACGCGACTGAACTGTTCGAGAAAACCCATGAATCAAGCTTCCCTTCCGGGTCGTCGAGGGAGTTCTTCAGTCCCTGCAGGCACCTCACATCATCTACAGAGTCGGAGAATGAACTCGAGCAGAGCAGGAAAAGTAACAGCAGAGAAATGGGTATGAATCTAATGAAAAAATAGAAAGGAATCATGATTGATAGCGATGAAACAGAATAGTTGGTGATCAAATTGAAGATAAATATCATTCAAGAAAAGGAAGTGCTGTTAACGAAGAGACAAGACAATCTTCTCAGTTCTTCTCTCTGCATGAACTTCGGGGAGCTATCTATTTCAACTTTCAAGCTTGAGAATATTCCCATATTTGTCAATTTTGGTAAATTTTATTCTAAATTAAAAATAACCTTTAAATTTTAGTCTAAATGACATAGTATATAAAAAGGGGAAAAAAAAATTTTATAACTTCGGAAAGGTTTGTCAGAATCAAGTCTCGAATCGATATTTCTTCTACATTGATGTCGAACATACGTAGATTCTTCCATAATTTTGATCATAAAATCTATTTAAACAACATTATACAATTCACTCTCAGTATTTATTATGCTAATTTTATGAGAATTTAAAATATGTGACAAAGAATGTATACTTATACAACAAATTTAAGTATTGAATAAAATAATAACGTCTTTCGAATTTGAAGATCGAAGACAAGAAACAAACCACCACACTAGACTACACTGTCGCAAATGAAATGGGCTCGCTATGATTTTTGTGCTGAACTTCGATAGCAAGTGATGCTTTGATGAAGTACTGGTAATGGAGCAAATAACTGAGGAAGGTATATTGTGATTAAGCGGATTTTATCTATTAATTATCAATTGAATAATAATTTTCTTTTTATGTAATTTACCTAAAATGATATCGATTATGTGAAAAATAAATTTTTATTATTATTATTATAACAAAATGGAGGAAATTTTATAAGTCGGATATGACTTCCAAAACCTTTTTCTGGGGTTGTTCAATCACGGTTTAAACCAAAATATAAATAATTAACATAGTATATCGTTGGCTCGGCTTGTTGAAATTGGATTATAAGAAAGTTTTACGGCTCTTTATTCGTTAAACAGATCAACGATGTTTATATTTACAATAAAAATAATATTTTTTATGAGTAACTCAAATAGAATATCAGTCTCGTAAAAGTGATACGTGAAACCGGGAGCTTTTGTGTTGAATATGTTGGTCTTCCTACTTTGTTTATTTATTATTAATATCAGTAATATTTGTTTTTTTAAATCATGAAATATCGCAAGCATTTACGAGTGGGTTACCTATTTAGCAGTTGGCCGACAAGTATCATCATTCAGCGTAGGTAAAAAAAAAAACTAGTTATAAATTAGTGTATAAAAATAGTTCCGTCGGCCCCAACCTAAATAACATAATTTTACTACGTCTCTCGATTAAATTTTAGGATACGAGATGCAATTTATTAATTTAGAGTATTGAATATTAAGACTTTCTATTTTTTTTTTTGGTTCCAAAACAAATATAAATCAATTTTTCATTTGAATTTATTTTTATGCTTTAGTTCAACACTCTTTAATTAGTGGTATTTCTGCCTGCTCCACTTGTCATTCACGACAGTTTCCCATCAATTAGTACTTGTGGTTAAACCAATATGAGAGACATTTTGTATTGATCAACGTGTAGTCCTCCATTTAGGAGAGACGACTTCTTTGAGAAAAACTTTAATTACTATCATAAGTCATACGAGGTTAATGGATGGTTTGGGGTGACTTCAACGCAATGTAATTAGATGTGTTTGAAAAACTTGATAGCAGACGATTTCGGATGATGGTTTTGTTCTGAACCCAGTCAACGACATGTCTCTTATCTCCGAGAAGTCGTTGATGATCATTGATTGTTCAATTCATGCTCAAATTATATATCGAATATGATATAATTAATCATATAACACAAATTATATTTATCTATATATCCATACTTTATTGTTCATACTACAACATACCGAACAATGGTGTTGATTATTGAAATGCAAAAAATAAGTGCGAGTCGAATCATAATAAAGTCAAATATCAGTTTTTGGGCGCATGGGCCAAGCTGATGAATCTGCATACACCTAGGGGTGAGCAAAAATTCAGTTAAACCGAATTAACCGACCGAACCGAACCAATTAGGAAATTCGGTTCGGTTATTTCGGAAATTTGGTTTTTTAATTTTAAAAAAATCGGTTATATCGGTTAATTAGACTCGGTTACGGTTTTCAAAATTTTAAAATCGGTTAAACGAATTAACCGATATAATAAATACTATTATTTAATACATTTTTATTTTTATTTTTTTTTATCAATTTATATATATGTTTTAATTTTTAATTTTAAAATCAACCATAATTCTAATTCTAATCAATTCTTAATTTTAAAATCAACCATAATTCTAATTATAATTAATTCTTAATTTTAAAATCAGCCACATCAATTTTTATATATATTTTAATTTTTATGTTTTTATGTATTTGTGTAGACGGTAGTGTTCAAGAAAAATTACATATATAATTAAAGTTAAATTACAATTTTTTTAAAAAAACTAATCGGNAAAAATTACATATATAATTAAAGTTAAATTACAATTTTTTTTAAAAAACTAATAGGTTAATTCGATCGGTTCGGTTATGGCTAAATATTTCGGTTCGGTTCGGTCGAACCGACCAAATGCTCACGGATACACCAACTAGCCTGGGCCTGTTTGGTAGATGGCCCAGGACCAGTGAAGCCCAGCTAAAAATCGAAAAGAATTCAAAATCTAAATTACAGTGGGCCGCGCCTTCCCAAGTTCCAATTAGAGATGACAATTTCCTCCGAACTCGTTGGAAGATCCGATATCTGACCCGAATAGAAGAGGGTATGGGAGGATTTTTAGACCCGAATAATTGGGTAATCGGGTATGGTGATTTTCGGGTTCGGGTATGGAGGCAGGTTTGATATAATCCGACTCACACCCGACCCGAATACCCATTTAAATTAATATATATATATATATATACACACACATACACACACATATGTATGTATGTGTTCATTTAAATAATTTTTTAAATATTCATTGAAACAATTTAAATTTGAAAAAAATCAATTGTATATGGTAATTGGGTATTTGGGTAGGGTATGAGTATCCGGTAATCCGATGGGTATGTGGATGAAGATTAAATTCAATACCCGATGGATATAGGTATGAGTATGAGAATGAATTTAATAAATGGGTATGAAGATGAATGTATGAAATCCGATCCATACTCTATCCATTGTCATCCCTAGTTCCAACTAAATTCTTCGCGCTTAATCAACCTCGTAACGACGCAGCAATCCCCAATGCGACGTCGTATTTGATTTTGACACAATTTAGGCGTCGACTGAAATATTTCTCTCAGTATCAAAAAATTCCAGCTCCTCTTCCCGTCGGAAAGCCGATTTCAAGGCATGGCGGTGCCGGATGCGGAGGTAATATCTCGGCGATGGATTTCAGAGCTGATGCACTTTGTTGAGTTTATCATCAGTTTTGATATTTTATTGTTTGGCGCAGAAAATGGACGCATTGAAGAGGGCGTACGCGGAGATGATTCTGAACACAGCGAAAGAGGCGGCGTCGCGCGTGATGGTGTCGGAGCTGAAGGCTCGGAGATTGGAACAGGACTTGATTTCCACGAAAGAAGAAGCTGCTCGAATGCTGCTTCGTTTAAAACAGATGGTCGATAGAAAGGTCTGTTGGAAAAGATGAAACTTTGCCTGTGATTGCTTTAGTTATCGACTTTTCGCTGCTTGAACTGGATTTGTTTGTTGAGAATGAGCAATGGCTTATTGTTTTCGTAGATTAACTTTTTCTTGTTTATTTTCGGGGATTAGTTTGATTGAATAATGGTTTTCTTTCTTCTTGTTTGTTTTTTCTTTGCGTCCAATGTTATCATTGAGTTCTGCTATGATATTATATGATGAGGATCAAGAATGGATTGTTATTGTTGGGTATGATCTGAAACTTTGGTGTTTGGCTTTGATAGTTTAGTTGAAGATTATGAACAAGTATTTGGTATTGAAATAATTATCAAATGACTGATTACAGAGAAAAGAAGAAGAGGTTTCGTTCATCAATCAACAAAGAAAAGTTGATGAGCTTGAATGTCAGCTAGATGAAGCAGAAGGGATCATATTAGAGCTTAGGGCCGAACTGAACGAAGCTCGGGAGCAACTGGATCAGGCAAAGCACAGGCCTGTGCTTTCTTTGAGACAAAGTGAAAATGGGAAAGTGAGTTATACGGCTGCCGAGTATAATATAAGTGGTAATGAGCAGTTAACAGAACCGCTATTGTCTGGGCCAGAACTTCTCACTGGTGATGGCAAGCACTTTCGTTTAGATAAGCGAAGCCAAGATGTGAATTCTGAATGTCTTGTTTATTCAGTCGACAGCCAACAGAATTTGACCCACATAACAGAGCCAGATATGTTAAGGAATGGATGTACTCTGGCAGTTCGCATGACTGAGATGAACATAGTCAGTGAGGATTTACCTCTTGGAGAGAAGTTAGATCCTTTTGAGGATTCAACCAACGTTGAATGTATGAATATTGTTGGGAGTGCTTCTGTGTCTGTTGCAAATATCGTTCCACATGGGAAAAGTGAAGATGTCTCTGTTGTCCGTAGAAGCATAAGAAAAAGAAAACTCAAGCATTGGGATGAAGTTATAAGTGCTTGCTCTCAGTTCAAGAAAGCTCGTCTGGCCATTTCATCTCTCTCGTGCTGCAAGAGGAAGAAAGTCAGACACCGTGTTGAATCTGGTGATAAGTTGAACACAGATGACAATACTCAAATTGGAAAAAGTCTTGATTGTTAGAAGAAAATCCAAATGATGAACTCAGGCATAATGAAAATCCACCAGATACAGACATAGAATTGATAGATGTTCTGGTAAAACACGATGAGCATGATGCCATGTTTGGGTTGGATAATGCATCAAAGATTGATTGTGATGTGAATCGTGTCATTGCAACTGAAGCATCTAATCTTAGCTGTGATGACCGCGAAAGGATCTTCAAATATACATTCAGTAGGAAAAGGAAGGACTCTATGATTTACCCTGATAACAAATCTTCTCCTGCAGATAGCCCTTTGAGAAAGAGTTCCTGAGTGAAACAAAATGGTATTTCAGACTTTCAATGCTCAACGCTGTTGACTAAATCATCCGTGGACTGCAGAGGACTGGCGCAAATTGCTCATCAGGTTGTAATCCTTTACTCTATATTGAATCACGTTACTCGTTTGGTGGAATGTTTCACTGTGATTAACGATATATAATGAGGGAGTTGTATTTTGAAACTATATCTCGAGCCCTTATGATAATAAAAGTGATGTATATTGTTAGAATTTGAACTCACGAATATACAATTATTTGTTCAAAAAATGTTTAGTCTCAACCAAAAACACTCTTAGTGGCTGATCTGGTGCACCGCAAGTTTTTTCTGAGCAGATGAATGATCTATTTATGTTTGTGTTGGAAATTGACATAAGATCAACAATTTGGTGCACACAAAGCCCATTTGCTTGGTAATCAAGACCTCGCGTAAACTTGTTTCTCTACAGCTTATTTCTTTGTCTGGTAAGTTGGTAGCAATTAACTTGCTCAGTCGAGATTTGCAATGGTTGAGCCACTTGAAGAACAAGCCTGATGTTTTATATATTCCCTGAAGAACTGTAAGAAAGTGCCCAATATTCCTAATCATGATTTCTCATAGTTGGTCATTCTTGTATCTTTCTGGGCGACTTTTTTTTTATTATTACTATGCCATTATCAATTTTGCCTTAAAATTTCATGTTTTTGTTTTGTTGTAAAATATATGCGCTCTTATTTGTGGTAGCATAAACTGTAATCTTAAAACTTGTTTGAGATTGCTGGTGGTGGAAAAAAGGGCAATGAGACCTTTGGAAGTTGTATCTAGCAAGCAATGAAACCACCTTTTTTTGTTTTTGTGGTGACTTTCAAGTTCTTAGTTAGAAAAGGTGATGGTATTTTGCCAAAATAATAATATATATTTAGAACTTCTTCTCAGAGTAAATCTCGTCCTCCAAAATGTGCTGAGTTGCAATGTTCGATTAAAATTTTCTATCTGTCTTGACTCTTAAAGTATCAGAAAATTTGAGACCAAATCCTGTGAATATGCAATCATCGACTTTCAGAAATTTGGGCAGTTTTTATTCTCCTATGCGTTTCATTTAACCCCATGATCAACGAGAAAGGTACACAAAGAAATATTGAGATTAAGTGCTGAGATTTTTTTTTAAAAAAAAAAAGAAAGAAAAAGAAGTTCCAAACTTGGTTAATATCCGGAGATATTGAGCAAAATAAATCAAACCATTTAAATTATTAATATTAATATATTTTAAAAAATAGTTGTTGCTAAGTGAGAGGTATTTATTGTTTATGTGAGGAGGGTATTCTTTCCCACTGAATGAAATCTCTCTCATGAAATATGCAGCCGCATAGGTAACAATTTGGAGAACTAAAATTTATTGTTTTTAGAAGAATATTTAATTTAAAATATGCGAAATAAAAATGTTATGCTTTCTTCCATGTGGGCTCAGAATGTAGTATTAAACACTAGCATAGCATAGGCGTGCATTCAGGTGTCCACCAATTCAAATCACCTCCCAAACATTTTTCTGTTGAGTCAGCTTTCGATTTCTCAAATAAAAGCATGCGCTATAATACTACTCAACCCCACTCTATGGTCCCTTTTTTGGCCTTCTCCCACTCTATAAATTTGTCATCATCTTTAATATATGAGATTGAGACGTGAATAATAATATCGTTCATACTAACTTTATATGTTACACTAATCATTAATTGCCACTTATATCAAATTATAACAGTTTTTTTTAGATTAAACATATTTAAAAAAATTTCACACCAGTAAAAACCCAAACAAAGACAATCAATTGTAACAGAGCATGTATCAGGAAATGACGCACGAGTTCCTTTCCCAATGTATGTTAGAATTACTGGATTTGAGAACTCTAAGCTGGAGTATTTGATGATTATCCTATTCCACTGATTCTGCTGCACTGCATCATGGCGAGAATGTTTTCTTGTCCCTCGCCAAGGACATGTCAACTTATCATTAGGAAGCCTGCAAACCCGTTTTCATTTTGCCCCCCACAAATCAAGCGCCGAGAAAATAGCCCAAAACCGGAAGAACTCGACTATAAAAGGCGAAAATTTTGCTACACTCAAAGCATGGTAACTGAACTTATTGAAAGCCCTTTTTTTTTTGTCTTCCAACTAATTAAGAAGATTTGTACGAGTTTTATAATGGCAGAGGAGGCTAAACGAGACGACCAAATGAAAGCGGTCTGGTTCGCAGCCGGAACAGCTGCGCTGATGGCCTGCATTGAACGTGCCACCTTTGTGTCCCTTTTCGCACATTGGCGAGTGTGGGCGTTCCTCGTGTTGAACCTCTTGCTCTTGGCCATTCTCTTCACTTCCAAATCCCAGACTTCAAATTCGAACCACAGTACTGATACACAATATGGAAATGCTGATCCGGAACTCGATAAGAAGAAGAAAATGCAACCATGGCAGCCTCACGTTTCGGCTAACATTATAGCTCGCGTACAGTGTGTGGAAAACGAAACAAATATCAAATGTGACGAAGATGGGAAAGTGCTAGAAGAAGCTCAGTTCGAGTTCAGCAAGGAGGAATTGAACCAGAGAGTTGAGAATTTTATTGCCATGTTCAGGCAGCATTTGGTTTCTGATTCTAAGAGTTCATGTGTCCATTCAAAACGACATCAGACCGATTGAATTAATTCAGCTCGTGTTCTACAAATACCTCTAAGTAACGAGCTCGTTAACGTGCGAACACGATGGAATCGACGTTTTGTTTTTATAATGCATTACTATTATAGTTGTTTATTCATTTTGATTCCTTGTACCATATCGATGATTTTGGTCCACTGTGTTATTTAATTTCATTTTAGTCCGGAATTTTTGTACTTCGGGACATTTTTAGTCATTTTTCTGATATGACATATATGCAGCAATGATGTAACATTGATGTGTATAATGTCAGCTCAGATAAAAATGAATAAAAATACCAAAAGTCAAAAGATAAAATGCTACTGTTGATATTTGATAACTAAAGAATCAAAATCACAAATAATCAAATATACATAACCAAAATTCACTTTTAACTTTTTTGTTTGTTTTTTAAACAACGACCATATGATTTCATTTCATAAAGATTTTTAATTAGTCGAGTACAGACATATAAGGCCAAGATTGGGCCTGAGTTAACGGGTCAGGACAGTGGAAAATGTAAAATTGATCCATGGGCAAATGGATACAATGAAATGGGCTTCACTTTCATACTCTAGACTTCGTAACTTCTCAGTCTTGAGGACCCCACACTTCACACATACGTACAAGTAACATTACATTCATTTTACACGCACAAATATTATATATACTAGTGCACCGACGCACGCGTTAGGTGTTTGTATAATATTTTTTATAATTCATTTGATTTATATTTAAATGAGAATCAAAATATAATTATAAAAAATAGTGCGAGACTACACTGTAATTTTGATATATAAATTAAAAAATAAATTGAAAAATAAAAAGAATAAAAAAAAATGACCTCAATGAAAATTAAACCTACAACCTAAACCCCAACAAACAATGACTCTATCCGCTGAACTACACATAACTTACATTAAAATTTTAATATTTTATTAATATATATAATTATTAAAACAGATCATGAAACCAAAGGACCAAAATTATGTAATAACTTTTAATTAAAAATTATTTTGTATTTATGAATAAATATTTTTTAGCAATAATTATGAGAGCGTACCATATGTGACGTTTGACCTGATGTGTAACATAAACGATTTGAATTGTATTTAATTATAGTTTTTGTTAAAACATAAAACCGTTGATCTTACAATTGCTCTTTGAGCCAAACACGCATGTTCAATTATCATGGAATACAAATAGTTCAATTATTGAAAAGATGTTGGTGAGTGTAATAATTAACATGACACGTGATATGTCGTACAATTAAAATATTTGAATTGTATCGTTATTGTCGATTATATTTTTAATTAAATTGAAAATCACTTAAATCCTAGAATTTACAAAAATGATTGAATTAAATTATTAAAATAGATTTAATTTTTAAACCCTCTCAAATTACTCCGGCAAAGCGCTGTGAAACAAGACTTCATGTAACCAAATTGAAGTATTCCATTCATATAAATGACAAATGTTAATACATACATATAAACCATTATCGGTTTTATATTAAAATTGAACCTTGCTGAAAAATCACAAATGCCACCTTGGATAGTGGAAGTTCTAATAACTTTATTTCTCTTGTCCTGTCTTATATTTGGGGTATTTTATATTTTAGTCTCGGTCAACTTTTTTTTTTATAAAGAAAATAATATCCTCAAGTTTATTTGAGATACACTTGAGGATGTCATTTTATTTAAAAAAAAGTTGATCGAGATTTTTTAACCAATTTTTCCCCTTATATATTCTCGTTTTTACTACATTTGGCCCACATTTAATTAATGTTTTGAAATTAACTAAAACACCTTACAAAAGATAGATGCATGACCAAAATCTTTAATTTCAATATAATAAATAGATGCGTTTGAATCATACAATGAGAGTAAATTAAAAAAAAATTGTAAAAAGACGTGAAAATTCTGAAATACGAACATATCATTGTAGGATACTTGTTTTTTACCAACAAATTTATAAATCAAATGAGTTTTTGCGTCTACTTTTGTTCATAAAATATTTTTAATTGTATCATGTATCTGCTGAATTTTTACAATTTTAATTATTTTTCATTGAAAGTGTTGATGTGTCCTGACATTACACACTTCAATGTCATATAGATGTCACATTAACACTATGTCAGAAAAATGACTAATATTGATTGAAAAATAAATATAGCTAACTAAGGCTAAACTTTAAAAACATAAACAACCAAAATTACAAATAGACAAATATACCGCACCAATAATTGCGATTTTCTCTTCCAAACACCTATATATTTTATTTTCAGCTATATCAATCAATTAAAAACAGTTTATTTTACTTTTACATATGTGGCATTATTAGAAAAACGACAAGAATCAATCAAATAAAATGGTGACTATTTGAAAAGGGAAATAAACAATGTAGATTGCGGGCGATAGGAAGTCGAGTCCTTTCCACGGCCACCGAAACTGGATACAATCCAATATGAATGAAACGTAGTTTTCAACTACTTGCTTCTTTTGTGCTCAACAGGATATTGTATCAATTTATTGTAGTGCCCTATCCCATATTAGTTAAAAATAAAGTTTAAAATGAATTTTAGGTGGTTATTGTTAAACAATAATCGTAGTTCTCGAAAGAGAAATTAAGTAGTGTAACTCATTAAAAAGGATATAAAAAGCGGATATAAACCAATGAAAAATGTGGTGAGAAAATACAATATGTAAAACTAAAACAGTAAAGCAAACATAGGTATGTCCGAAGTATATTGTCCTTAAAACAAATTTGTCTCTTCCGGTCTGTGTTTCGAAGATCAAGTTGGACGACAGTTTCGCGGGAGACAACAGAACAACTAGCAGTAACATTGCACGAAGATATTGCGACTGCGAACTGAACAAATACCTGAACTTTATCACGAGTTGGAGTAAAGTGTGAGATATGTTTGAAGGACTTAAGGCTGCCTCTATATATAGACACTCGAGTCCATACGAACATTCACAGACTGGCCATCAGAAAGGCAAATTTTGCTCAGCTGGAGCACCAACAATTAGGCAGGTAGAAGCTCACATCCAGAAAGATCTCGAGTGAATTTTTCGAAAATAAAAATTCAATAAAATAGCAAATGTCAGTTGAACTTTGGTGGGAAATTTTGTCTTGATTGGTCCGATATTCGACGCACCCAGTTCGTCCTCGTACATTTACACACAAGTCAAGCCTTTTTCAGTGTATATCGAGCCCTTGATTTGCACCTCCTACGGAGAAGCGTGTGAGAGAGAGTCTCTTTACCAATCATTTATACACGTCGATAAAATGTAACTCAATATAAGATCAATCGTGTTAAGATTTTTTTTTCCAACGTAGGACATTCTTCGTTCTACACTTACCATCTACTAAAAAAGTTCATAAAGTACTTATCAAATTTTCATTCATAATGAAAATCCAAAGTCCAAAAGTTAAAATTCACTCTTATAACAATTTGGGTTAATCGTTTTTATCAAACGAGGAGTAATATTTTTGTTTTCATATGAGCTAATTGTGCTGTAATATGTACTCTCATGGTGTATTATAAGGAAAAAGAAAAAATCTCGGTTTTTTCTGCGGTGATTTAGTATGAACAACTAAAAGTTATATGCATATTTGTGATTGTATGTATCAATCATAGAAAATGAAGCGCAATCACTCTACCAGTCTTCCAAAACGTGCGATTAATATGTAAGTGGCTTTAAAACAAAGGAGAGAGCACTTTGAAAGAAAATGATGAACACCGAGAATTATTACATTGTTGGTAGGGATATTTGATACTGTAGTACATTTTATTTAAAATGTGGAGGAGAATGGTCCAGGGTATTTGGATATTAAAGAAAAATAGTTTATCAATTATAAATTTTTTAATCAAACTCTTGCATGTATTCGAGGCTTAATTGCAACAAACCCCCGTTTCAGCTATAAAAAATCTTCTGACATGAAGAAATCTTTTTAGTGCATAGATTATAAATAATAAATTAGAGGAGCAATTAATAATTTTTTTTGTTATCATCCTTAACTCTAGCTAGGGGTGATATATCGTACCATACAGTACCGTGTCGAAAATCCTATACCGTATATCATATCGAAAATTACGGTATAAAAAATTCATATTGATACCGTACCGAAAATTTCGGTACATATAACTAGCATACTTATTATATCGAAATTGTACGGTATACCAAGATTTTAGTACTGTATCGGTATATACCGTTGTATACCGAAAAAAATCTTACATTTTAATTTTTTTTATAAATTTATTGTTTTAAAATATTATATATTTTAAAATTTTTGTATATTTTTTCGGTATTTCGGTATATACCGAAATTTTCAAATTGCATACCGTCAACATATCGAAAAATTCGGTATTGTTACCGTACNTTTTCGGTATTTCGGTATATACTGAAATTTTCAAATTGCATACCGTCACAATATCGAAAAATTTGGTATTGTTACCGTATCGTACCGTACTGAAGGGGCATAATAAACATATCAAATTATATCATTAAGCAAAATTTATATAGGGAGAATAATTTTTTTTTGTCTTATAACTTGCACATTTTTCATTTGTAATTATGTTATTGGTCAATTCACGAGTTTAGTCCACTAACTTGTATTTTTTTCCTCATTTTTAGTTCTTTTTACCCGAATGCTTAAGTGAGCCGAAAAATAATTACGTAACACAGGAAAATGCTGACGCAACATCGAAATATGTTTATATATTAAAAAAAAAAACCATATTAATCTTCGAGTGTCCTACAATAGTTCCTAAATATCATATATGTACTAACTTATTAACCTTGATGCTTATTTATTATTATATTTTCCAAAAAATATTGTTAACAGAGATATCAAAATATCTATCATCCCAAACCTTTCCATCGAGAATCGAATTCTCCATATTTACTTTTTTCATATTATTAATTATTTTCAAATGACTTAAATTATGGTGAACTTTCATGGTAATGCATATGTGATTAGATAAAACACAATTAATGCTTCTATGAAATTAAAGAACAATTTGTGAAATATGCAATAACTGAAAATTATTCATGGTATTCGGTGTCTAACCAACATTGGAAATTATTTTGACTAAACAACATTAACATTAAATCATTATACAAAGTTAGAAAAAAGAAAGTCATTAAATTCAACGTTGAAAGAATTATAACACACACGACTGCTAATAATGTTAGGTTGCATAAGAAATCAGTAACATTTCGAATTTTATTTGTTGACACACAGCCTCCACTTTTTGTCTCCTCAGAATATCTTTACCCATTTTCGAGTCAGAATAATTAATTTGCAAAGGGAAAATAAAAGTTTTCGTTCTACAAACTTATCTAATTTTGGGATTTCGTCTATTCAATTTTAAGAGTTTGATTTTCATATACTAACTTCTAATTTTCAGTTATTTGGTCCAATTGTTGAAGTACAATAAGGCAAGCAAGCAATCTCTGTCACGTTAATATTTTTGATGTCATATCAGCATTTTTCGGTGTCACGTCAGTATTCCGGAAAAATAAGATTGAAACCAAAAAAATTAAAATCAAATTTAGTGTATCAAAACTAAAATTTGAAAAGTTAATATATCAAAACCCAAAACATAAAAATTAGTATATAAAAAAAATATTTTTCATTTTCCAAAATTCAGTGAAAGGCGAGCAGATATTTATTTTTAACAGAAATTAAACATATAAATTTTATTTATTAATATTTTAAATTATGTATATATAATTTTTTGGGACCAATTAAATATATTCAGTATCCACTCAATAAAAATTAAAACACTATTGTGAAAATTATGTCTCACCTTTTACGAGGCTTACTACTGTATCATTGACCTTGTACACCAAATACTCACTACGATCAACACAGCTAATGATTTAGTTGGGAGAACGATTTAAACAAGACAAAAACTTGCGTGAGACGGTCTCACGGGTCTTATTTTGTGATACATATATCTTATTTGGGTCATCCATGAAAAATTATTACTTTTTATGCTAGAATATTGCTTTTTATTGTGAATATCGGTAGGATTGACTCGTCTCACAGATAAAGATTCGTGAGACCGTCTCACAAGAGACCTACTCTTTAAACAATATGTGCGTGATTTATTTTTTTTCAAACTTATATATACAATTCATATTATTTTAATTTTCAAAGGCTGAGGTACAACAATTGTCTATCTAAAAGATCTTACATATGATATTTGAGTTGTTATATGATTTAAAATATTTGAGTTATAACATGACTTCTGTTCGATCTTTAAAATTTAAAAGTTGAACATACATTAATTGTCTATGCTAGAAGAACTGATACACGGCGTTTGAGTTGTTATATTATTTAAAAGATTTGAGTTACATCATTATTTTCGTTCGATCTTTAAAATTTAAAAGTTGAACGTGCATGACAAGAAAAATTCAAATTTGTCTTCTTCTACTCTTGTATTTATTTGCTATTGCAAATCCATCGAGTGTATGATTACAAATTCCATTCAATTTTTACCATGAAAACGCCTACAATGGCACTAAAAAAATTTTGTTACTGTGTCGAATCCACGTTAGCTAGCTTATCAAAGTTTTCGTAGATGGGAATGATGGGACAGTGACATTCAATTCCCGTCCATACCGGCACTTGTCTACATATATTTCTAGAGATTTTTTTTAAATAATATTTATTTTACCAATATTTTAAATTATATTCTTTTTAATTTTTACTTTTTTGTACATATTCAAAAATAAATTTGCTTAATTTTTACACATATATTAGTGGGGTATAATAGTAATAATTTGACCATATGAGTTGTGGCATAATATATGATATATATCAATTCCTCTCAAATGAATTCTTCGATTCGTGTTTTGTAAATTAAGAAATAAAAAATAGAAGAAAATTTTATTTAATGAATTTAATCTGACTAACAAATATATTATCGTGGCCTAATATAACTCCAAAAAAATGATTTTTTTTAAAGAAGCTTTACATCCGAAAAAAGTATATCGCCATTTGTCACGAGAAAAGCCGAAAAGGGTGGGATAATACTAGTATAGGTTACCTATTTTATGTATTTTAGATGACTTTTGTTTTAAATCCTTTTGATTTCACACTCTTAATTTACTTTTTCGATCAACTAAATACGCACTTAATTAGCAATAACTTGAGTCGATGGGCAAAAAATTTGTTAAATAGTTTCAATCCTATCTCCATTACTGTTGATCATTAGTCGAAGAAGGCTATACGAATGGTACAATAACATCAAGGGAAAGATTCGAGTACATAATGCAACGACGAAACTAGTAAGCTCTGATCTTCTCTCGTTGTCTGATACATTTTTGAAATTTTACATATGATTTTTTTCATCTCCCTCTCTTTCGTTTTCCATTTTTGGATCCACCATAGATGTTATATAAGATACATAATGCATGAGTATATAATCAAGCTAGTACGCTATATATTTACGAGAAAATTATGTTTTTGATTTTATATGTTTGTAACTTTGTGATTTGGTTATCTATGTTTGTCAAATTTCAATATCAGTATTTTATCTTTCAATTTTTTGTAATTGTTCGGTACAATAATTGTCTAGAATAGGTAGAACAATCAAAACGTGGTACTTGAGATGTTTACGATTTAAAGGATTTGAGTTGTACAGTCATTACGACTATAGCTTTTAGTAAAGCGGCAAGTGCTTGGTCTTATAGTAATCTTATTATTTTTTCACCATGAGTGTTGATGTGATACTGCACGTCATGCCACAATTGTGCCGCATCAACGCCACTTCGGAAATTGGAAAAGGACTAAAATTGTCAAAAAGATTTAAAAAAAAAAAACAAAGATATATACCAGTGTAAGACTTAAGTTTGGTAACATAGAAGATCAAAATCGCAATGTCAGAAACATACAAGATAAAAAAAAAACACACACACACACACACTCTTCCATACATGTGTGTATATGCTATGATTGGAATAAATGAGGCTCTCTATATATGTGACCAAAGTAAAGTACAGGTGGTGGTGAGAAATTTGTCATCAGGCTTTTGTGATCAGGTTAAAGTGCTTTTTATGGAGCCATGCATCCATTTGCACAAACAACTGTCAATGGCTGTCTTAGCCTATTGGAATTCATAGAAACCTTTTTCCTATTTATTTGATTGTGTTGTAATTTTCTTCATTTCTTAATGTTATTCATTGTGTAATAACACTTTGAATTAAGGGCACATATCAAACATTCAATCAGTCCTTGCATATGATTTCGTCACAAACTCATTGATTAGAAAGTATAAAATCGAGCCCTTCCATTCTTACCAAAAGTTAATATTAGTGGAATAAATACAACTCAACTCTTTTTACAGCTTGTATATCATTTCAAGTGGTATCGTTCGACCACTGTTGACCTCTAGGGTAAAAGAAATAATTTTCTCTTAATGATAACATATTAAGAATTGTAATAGCTTGTCTATAATGAGAATCAAATATATGATATTGCTTATAATATGTCAATCGTGGGATTGAAATTTTGTCGCTCGAAAAAATTATAGTTCACGATATCATAAAAACTCATATTTTCAAATCATGCAACAAGCCAAACATCATATTTCAGTCGATTTTTCATAATGAAGATTGAAGATAGCTATTGCTTCCAACAACAACAATGTGAAAACTCGGTGAAATCAAAGGGAAACAATTTTTTTCCCTTGAAACTTTCATATTTCCCAAACTTATCAAATATGAATGGTAGGAGTGGTGGGGAGTAAAGAATAGTTCCCTAATCTCAAATAACAGTATCCTCACCACTCCCAATTCTTCAACTTTCTTATATATGGTTAATTAGCATTCCACAAAAATTGTCTAATTTAGATGGGAGGTGATACTCACTGGAAATTTGGAGTCCGATTCCAGCAAGTGTCATTAGTCCAGACTCAGGTTTCGAAATTGTCCTGAACATGAAATCACGAATAAGACCGTTAGAAGGGGTCCAGGAGGGTGTCCTGATGTAGCCCATCCGATGTCAAGTCATAGACTGAAGATATAAGGGGAGCAGTTAAGGATGCTGCTGAAAAATAATATAGTGAATGAATGAAACGTATGTTCAAATCTGGTATTTATAAGAGAATACATGGGCCTGTCATGGGCCATCTACATGTGTTAGGGATGGATCGGAAGTTTGGGCCGGATCTTGATGGGTCCTTTCCTGGGATATCAGGAGGAGTTCAACTAAATTTCCAAGTTATAAATTAAGTTTTTCATTCATTCACATATTTGTAACCCTTATTTTTTTCGTGGTATTGTTTGGTAAACAAAATTGAGCATGCTTTTAACGATATATAATGGCGACTTTAGGTACCTTTTGATAATGACATTGAAAGTGGGATTTGAGTAAAGTGAATGGGAATATATGTGGTGGGGGACAAATTAATACGTGAAGGAATATATGCCTTAGTTTCAATGCTAAAAATCAACTGATCAAGTACATAATGACATCAAATTAAATTAATATATATGATTATTTTTTTGTGCTCATATATATGATTGAATTTAATCATTAATTAATCAATCAAAAAATATATGATTTATTAATTATGTATTCGAATCATCCACCGAAAGATTCTTGAGTAATAAATATATTTGTTAGAGTCTGTTTGCGTACAAGACCTAGAAGCTAGATATATATAAAAAACAGTTTTTTTTATCTCTGTTTTATTTTTAAAATAAATAGATAATTAAAAAAAACTAATTTCTTGTTTACCTCTAACTGTATTTTGATTTAATTATTATACCAATAATAAAATTTTACAAGTGAATATAATACAGAGAAATTTAAATGCCGCTTATTGATTTTATGTTTTTTAAATTTAAGAAAAAATACGTTACATAAAATTTATGGACTGATATTTATATAATTAAACCAAATATTTTCTTTATTTTTTTTTTCAGAGTAAATATTTTCTTTATTTAAAAAGGGCACATGGGCTGATTTTACATTCTGGTTCCCAAAGCCGCTTAAAATTCACGATTAACGAGAAGTTGTAACAGATCCCTATGTGTATTTTTCTATCCTTCTCTGACTACATTTATTGTTAATTCTTCTTAATTCAGTGAATATCAAATTCCAAGAAAATCGTTTGCCATTCATTTTGAAAGAAGGAATGATTTTGGTTGGATATTCTTTTACGACCCAACAAAAAAAAATTACTCTCCTAATATAAATAATTATTGTTCTGAATAATATATAAAATATATGTCCGACAAAAAAATTGTGTATTTAAGAATGGGAAAATTACATGTGTTACTTTGTTTTACATCAGTTTCTTTAAAAAACGCTTGAAGATTTAGCAATGCATTTTGATTATTTTATAATACATTCTGATTCCCAAAGCCGCTTGAAAGTGGGATTCGAGTAAAGTGAATGGGAATATATGTGATGGGGGACAAATTAATACGTGAAGGGATGCCTTAGTTTCGATGGTAAAAATCGATTAAATCAACTTATCAAGTACACGATGACATCAAATTAAATTACTTATAATAAGTGATGAAATATAGAAAAATTGTGCATCCAATGGATGAATAACACATCATCGGTGCTCACATAGGTGTGCACGGTAGGTGTGCAGGATATCAAAACTCTATATATATATATATATGATTATTTTTGTGTGCTCATATATATGATGGAATTTAATCATTAATTAATCAATCAAAAAAATATATATGAATTCAAACCAAAGTTCGGAAACGAATCTATTAAAGTTATCTACAATTAATTTTTAGATATTTTTTGTCTCTAAAAATCCAATTAAAGATTTTTTTTCCTCTTAAGAATGAGATCCATCAAAAGTTTATTCCAAAATTAGTCTCATTTCATCGAAATCTAATAGATTTTTTCATAATTATTATCGATGGATATACTTGAAAATTTATACTTTTGACTAAAAATAATTTAATTTTATTGAAATGATTTTTCAACTAAAAATTAATTATATTATAACTTAAAACTTGAAGCAAAATTTTAATATAATTACATAAAAATTTAATTATATGTACTCAAAACCNAATATAATTACATAAAAATTTAATTATATGTACTCAAAACCTGCCTCCAACGATTAAATTTAATTTATTATTATTTTGTATATGAATGAAAAATTGCAGTGAATTTCATGATGTAATGATGTGTGTGTGTCTATATATATAAAAGATTTATTAATTATGTGTTCGAATCATCCACCGAAAGATTCTTGAGTAATAAATAGATTTGTTAGAGTCTGTTTGCGTGCAAGACGTATTGGCCAATTAAGCAGCATTAATTACATTATATTATATATAAATATATATAATTCACATCTAACTAATTCATGTGCATGTTTAATTCGGACATCATATAAATATAAAGCCTCCGCACAAAAGACCACAGGAACACTTCTCCTAATTTTATATGTCGTCGCATATGGAGAACCTGCATGGGAGGAAGAAACTCACAATGGGTCGTCGCAAGATTGAAATGAAAAAAATACAGAAAAAAGCAAGCTTGCTAGTCACGTTCACCAAAAGACGAACATGGCTATTCAAAAAGGCCAGTGAATTATGCATTCTGTGCGGTTCGGAACTCTCCATTATCGTACAATCTCCGGCAAAGAAGTTTTACGCATTCCACAGCCCATCTGTGGAATCCATGCGCCACCGATTCGATATAGGAGATGGTTTTATTACTGATTATACCAGCTATATAGATGATGCCAGAACTGAGTACGAGGAAGCTGTTAGAATGTTGGAAGAAAAGAAGAAGGAAGTGATTGTTACTGCAATGAATCGTGAAATCAAGGAGCGTGAATTCTGGTGGGATCAGCAAATTGATGGGATGGATCTGCAACAACTTGAGGGATATTTGGAAAGTTTAGAAACTTTGAAGAAGAATATTGCGTGTAGAATTGAAGAGATGGAGAAACTGCCAAAAAAATATATGATTGAATTAGAATGAGTTCGTAGCAAAAAAATTCAAACCAAAGTTCGGAAACGAAGCTATTAAATTTAAACTATAATATGTGTATTTTTCTATCCTTTTCTGACTACATTTATTGTTAATTCTTCTTAATTCAGTGAATATCAAATTCCAATAAAATCGGTTGCCATTCATTTTTGAAGGAAGGAATGATTTTGGTTTTGGATATTTTTTTACGACCCAACAAAAATATTGGATAAAGTAACAAGGAAAATTAATTTATACGTTTTTATTATTAGTTAATTTATTGATTGTATTTTTTTTAGTTTTTTTTAATTTAGTGTTGATATGACGTCGAATACTTTAGTAATATATGATGTCATATCAACAATATTCAGTAACACGTCATTATTTTTCGTTGTCAAGTCCATACTTCAGTAAAAGAATGATTAAATTGAAAGAAAAAATGTAATTTAGTGGACTAAGATATAATGCATGACTTCAAGAAATAAACTGGATTGCTTAAAAACAAAATAATTTTTGTATTATCTTCCAAGAACTGGAAAACTTAGTAAAATTTTCACGTCATGGATATACTATATATATATGCACTAAAATACTTCAAGTAGGGGTGTCAATTCGGATGGGTTGGATCGGGTTGAACAATAGTACTATTCAAAAATTGCTCAACAAGAACCCAATCTGAACCCGAGCCAACCCGAAAACTCTCAACCCGAACCCGAATCTGAATCAACCTGATCAACCCGTATAACCCGATTTTGAATTTTTTTAATTTTTTAAGAAAATTAAATAAAATTTAAAAATAATAACAATATTTTAATTTAAACGCATAATAACAAAATCTCCCACATATATATGATTTAAATTTGAAAGTCTAATTGTAGAAAAACAAAGTATATTTACTAAATCAAATAAACAATGGTTTAAAAAATAAAAAAACATTCAAAATAAATATTAAATTCTGAAAATTTACGATATAAATATACAATAAATATTTTTCAGACATACAACATATAAAAATATAGGCATTATTTATTAATTATATTTTTTTTAAAAAAATAAATTTTTCGGGTCAACCCGAGTCAACCCGAACGCAACCCAACCCGATCATTTTTTTCGGGTCAGCTATCGGGTCCAACCTGATCTGATCCGAACCCGAAAATCTCAAACCCAAACCTGATTTTTTTCGAATTGAACCGTGTCGGGTTGGTGGATCGTGTCTGATTTTGACACACCTAACTTCAAGTACGTAGATTAATTGTGGGTATCATTTATTAATATCTTGAAATTTGTTACAATATTCAATTTAAATAGTTTTGGCTAACAAAAAATTAGTTTAACGGGCATACATAGGATTGGTCGGTTTGTCACGATTTATTAAAAAGTCATAACCTAAAGAAATCATACAAATTCAATCTTCTAAATCGTATGATAGTNTAAAATTAAAAAAATGCTTTATTTTTTAATATTTCTGCAGAATACGGCACAATATTTTTTTTAATGACTACCGGCCTATTAAAATATAAGGGAAATTGGACTTCACTCCCCAGCCGCCGTTTTTTTTTTTGTTAAGTCCCTGGGTACTTTTTTAATACCACATTTCCACATGAAGTGTACCACAATTTGTATGACATAGTACCACAATTTTGTGGGTAGGGAGTGAACCCAAATAAATGTTTTGATTGGGGATTTTTCACCAACTTCCCCAATAAATATACATATTGAGTAATTATTTGGATTAAATTTGATATTATCTGAAAAGATAAGTTGGTGTTCTTTTGTTTTTTTCTTCTTAAAGATCGTATTACGTATATCTTAGTAGTTCATTATCAATATCACAACTTGTTAGATCAGCTGATTGATTAGAAAAATGGTTGAATAAACAATCATTTTAGTTTGTCCAAAATTCGGTTGGGGTTAACAAATTTGAATTTAGAAATTTTCACTAAATCAATATTAGCTGGCTAATCGGATAAGTTCTACGTGAAATGAAGTTAAACCGATATATAGATTCAATACTAAAAATAGCTAAGTAAGAAAAAAGTTGTGTTATCAAGAGTTTCGAATAACTCCTTGTGGGAAGGATGTTCACAAGAAAACTTTGGAGATTATAATTTTTGTAACAACTCGATTAAGTAAGAATTTATCACTGCTTAACTGCAACTCCTATTTTAACGTACTTACTTAAACAACACTGATCATTATATTAACGGTCAGTTTACAAGTATTTCGAAATGAAAATATAAAACACAAATTGATCGATGATATGATATAATACTTAAGTGCGTGCTAATAAATCTTAAAAGCAGATGAGTTATTGAAAGCTTGAATATTTGAACTTATGCGATGATTTCGGAGAGTCTAATTGATTTACATGCATGTTCCTCTATTTATAGATTTTGGATCCAACTGTCAGTAAAATCACTCATCTTTTTCATGTCATTGTTCCTTCTGACAATTCGTACACTGTAGATAATTTTCGCAGATTTCTGACAATTCATAGACTGTTGGTACGAAAGATTTTATCCAATAATTCAATTTTATAAATATGTGTAGTCTAACTGATTCTTCAAAGAATGATTTTTTTTTTGTTTACTCAACTATCTTTTAGTCCAGTTGGTCTTCAGTTATAGTTCGGTAGACTTAGATATCAGTTAAGCTTCAAATGAATTTTGTCTTGTAATACTTCCAATTTAGCTTATGTTCAGTTTAGCTCGTGTTTAGCTCAGTTGGGCTCAGTTTATTAAATCACCAAAACTTAATTGATCAAACACAACTTTTTTAAATATTTTTGATTGAATATGTACCAAAATTTTATATATTTGAACGACAATTGATTTAAATGAAGTTTAACATATTTATTACCTCGAGAAATTGTGGTGCTTGCAACTGAAAAGGACCGTATCTTTTAGACATGTCCCTCACATAAAATAAGTAGATTGTGTTGACAATTTTTCGATCCACATCTTTCAATCTGACACAAAACTGGCTAGCTTATCGGACCGACTCGCCCGTCACTAAAATAGGTCGATTGGGTTGATAATTTCTCGAAACAATTTATTAACCCGTTCTGACTACGGGTGGGAAAAAATACTGAATTTTCGGTACACCAAAATTACCGTACCGGACAAATACCGAATTTACCGAATTTTTGGTATACCGAAGATTTCGGTACGGTACGGTAACAATACCGAATTTTTCGATACGGTAACGATATGCAATTTGAAAATTTCGATATATACCGGAATACCGAAATATCAAAAAAATATACAAAAATTTTAAAATATATAATATTTTAAAACAATAAATTTATAAAATTTTTAAAATGTAAGGTTTTTTCAGTATAAAAGGTATACATCGATACCGTACCGAAATCTAGATATACTAACCGTATAATTTCGGTATAATCGGTATGCTAGTTATATATACCGAAAGTTTCGGTATACCGAAATTTTCGGTACGATATCGGTATGAATTTTTTTATACCGCAATTTTCGGTACGGTATATGATATAAGATTTTCGATACGATGCGATACGATACGATATACCTCTGACATCTATATATATATATATATATATATCATTATACATTTTCGGCCTCGTGATTAAGCTTTAGTGAAGATATTATTCTTATTACGAATGTAATGACCATTATTGATCTAAGTAAATGAAGTTCATAGTTGATTCCGTATAAAAAAACTAAAACAATGACGCACAAAATAGCAAGAACCGCGACGGTATAGCGGCTGCATGCATGACGTTCAAACGATGGTGACTAAAGCTTGATACCCGACTATGTTTTGGGTTAACAATTTGTTTATTCTTAACGTTTTAGGATATGTAATAAAATATGTTTACAGACCACTTTCACAACATGACGCAAGAGATTACATCAGCATTGTCAATTAGGCCAAAACTCTTGCCTTAGGGGCATCTCCTCTCTCAGATTCTATGTAATTTGGAGACTTCACCTGCTTAAAGTCCAATTGTGTCGTGCATTTTGATAATTGATTGTTTTTAAAATATGAGATTCCGCTCATGCCCATTTACCATTATTGGTCATGAGTCGTAGCTCATGCTCATGCTCATGCTCATCATGCTCATGCTCATGCTCATGCTCATGCTCATGCTCATGCTCATGCACTGTCACTCATATAATATCTCACATCTAGAAAGTGGTTTTTTCTTCTCTCCCAATACTTGAACTCAAGAGCTCCAGACTTAAGTACTTAGATTTTTAAAATGTCATGCTGGACCAAGTTACGACCCATGACATGTAATGGTGAATGAACATGAGCTGAGTCCGATCTACGGTCATGTTCGTTACACAAATATAAGATATGTGAAACACTATGGGTAAATTTGTTTTCAACAAGGGTATTGTGGATTTTTTATGCATGTTTTTAGTTGTGTAATTTTGTACCTTGGCTTCTAAAACTTGATTAAGAAAAATATTATAAGAGACAAAACGCAAGAGTACGTAGCGATATAAATGTAAAATTTATGGCGCTGGCAAGTCAAAACAATTTTGATTATTATGACTTTCGATAATTAGATTTTCAATTTTATATAACCATAATTACTAAAATAATAAAAAATTGACTTATGAAACCAAACTATATATAATATTACGAGAAAACGTGGACTTTTAATTGGGGGATAAAATGTTGTATTTATTCAATACAATCATCCATGACCTGGCTGGGTATTCACTAAACGTCATTAATGACGACAGAAATTGTAAATTCAGCCTTGGAATTGTACATCTCACTTGATTACATACATTGAACTTTATAATATTTGAATTTAAATATATTACTTAACAATTATAATATTATATATATTAGTATAATAATCATTGACTATCTAATATTGATCGGTCACCATCTTATTATTTTCAGAAATTAACTATTTTGGAAAGGAAATAACCAGTGCTTAGGAAAAGATCTTATCTTTAATTTATTAGAGATGAGATTTTCTTATGTCTGAAAATTAAAATAAATACGTGTTTAAGATTTTGAAATTTAAGATAAAAATTTGAGAAAAAAATAATTTATATTGTTATATATAGTGATTAAATGATATAGAGACACTAGGTGGAATTAAAAATTTTGTCTCATTGCTTAAAATTGAGAAAGATAAAATTATTAATTCATGCTGATATTTTAGTCTACTAAATTGTAATTTTTTTTTCAATTTAGTCTGTTTATCATCTGAGTTCTGGAGCTACAACACAAATAATGAAGTGACATCGGAAAAAAATGACATGATCTGCACATTGATGTTGTGGCGTAGGACATTAATGATATGTCTGATGTGGTTAAAAAATGAATAAAATAGAAAAAAAGTATATTATTAAACTAAAATTGTTAATCGACTGATAAGTTAACAACAAATGAAAAAAAGTACCTTATGAAAAACGTAATTTCGCCTTCAATAAAAAAATTTAATTTTATCTGTGAGTGGTAAGTCCGCTATTTCAGATTTATTATTATTATTAGTTATTAATATTATTTACTACTAATTAATTTTTTTATTGAAATATGTCGTTGTTGTATAGAAGTAAATATAACTTAATCTCATTCCCGAACACTCCCCCTATATATAATACAAACCGATCAGCTCCATTCCAAAGGAAGAAGAATCGGTAGTTCCCCAAACGACAAAAAGTTATAGAAAAAAGTAACAGCCGCAATATAGATTTCTGCTGCAATTCTTTTGTAGTAAATAAAAGGAAAAAAAGAGAGAAATGAGCGAGTCTAATATCGATAAATCGATGTCTCAGAAGAACATGAAGAAGAGAAACGATAACATTTCTTTTCGTTCGATTTTCATGCATGCCGATACTTGGGATATGGTTCTGATGAGTTTCGGGTTGTTGGGTTCTTTCGGCGATGGAGTCTCCATGCCTGCCATGCTTTTAGTCACCAGTAAACTTATGAACAGTTTCGGAAACTCTGCGGATTCACTCTCCAATGGCGATTTTACTCACTCCGTCAACAAGGTTGGTTGCCACCCCCGGCCCGTCGAGTGCCGAAAAAATATTTCGTACTGTGATAATAAGAAAGTATTTTGCTGCCCGAAAATTTTGTAACTTCCGTAATTGATAATTCACCTGACTGGCTTGTGCTGCTGTCCCCGCCGGTTTGCTGCGGAGAAAAGTATTTCCTCTTTTTGTTTTGTGTTCTTGGCTGGAGTTCTTGATCTTGGTGGGAAGGGGGATTTTACCTCCTGTTTTTTGTTCGGTTTTTAGTGTATATTATGTGCATGTATAGTTTTTACTTTTTACCAAGGGGTGGACGAAGATTTTTGTGTCGCCTATGTGTTTTTCATCTTCTCCTTGTTATTTAGTTAATTGATACAAAGTACATACACAGATTCTCTACTGTATGCTGGGATCGAGAGATGGAAAATATATACTTTAAAAAAATTTATCTTCACGGTGACATTAGTTTCACTATGTCCAAGTGTTTATGTATGTGGCTAAGCTGACGATTTCTCTTCTCTTTCTTGGATTTTATGTATATTTCAGAATTCATTGGTTCTTTGCTACATGGCTTGCGGGCAATGGGTTGCTTGTTTTCTCGGTAAGTGTGTTTCCAATTTCAGAACAGGAGAAATCTGAATCAGCGTGTAAGATTTCCACTAAACTCGATTAATTATCGAGTTGAATGATTAATTCCCTTTTTTTTCAGAGGGGTATTGTTGGACAAGAACAGCGGAGAGACAAGCTTCAAGATTGAGAACGAGGTATTTGAAGGCTGTAATGAGGCAAGATGTTGGGTACTTTGATTTGCACGTCACCAGCACGGCGGAGGTTATCCAAAGTGTCTCCAGTGACAGTTTAGTAATTCAAGATGCTATTAGCGAAAAGGTTGATTCATACACATATATGGAATTAGTTTTTGTCGCTAGAAGCTCGATTCGTCGTAGTTGTTTTAGGCATTTTAATGATTTTGATCGATTTCACCAACAGGTTCCGGTTTTCTTGATGAACCTATCCACATTCCTCGGTTCCTACGTGGTGGCTTTCGCGCTGTTGTGGAGGCTAGCAATCGTCGGGTTCCCGTTCATCATATTGCTCGTCATACCAGGCTTGATGTATGGAAGGGCTCTCATGAGCATTGCGAGGAAAATCAGGGACGAGTACAACAAAGCGGGCGTGATAGTGGAGCAGGCTGTTTCTTCGGTGCGAACGGTTTATTCCTTCGTGGGGGAGAGCAAGACAATCGCCGCGTATTCGGCAGCTCTACAAGGGACTGTGAGATTAGGACTCAGGCAAGGGTTGGCTAAAGGTTTGGCTATCGGGAGTAATGGTGTGGTGTTTGCTATTTGGTCTTTCATGGCTTATTATGGCAGCAGATTGGTTATGTACCATGGTGCAGAAGGTGGCACCGTTTTCGCAGTCGGAGCAGCAATCGCTATCGGTGGCCTGTGAGTATTATCATCACAAATATATATAATTGGATCCACTCTTCACTAGTTGAATGTTCTTGTTCTTAGGATTTCAAATCATTTTTGCAGTAAACGGAAACTATTTTCTTTCATTTCAATGGACAGATCATTAGGTTCGGGTTTATCCAACGTCAAGTATTTTTCTGAGGCAAGTGCTGCAGGGGAGCGAGTAAGGGCAGTCATCAAGCGAGTGCCTAAGATAGACTCGGATAGCATGGAAGGTCGAGTGCTACAAAACGTGTTTGGAGAGGTCGAATTCAAGCATGTCGCGTTCGCTTACCCCTCGAGGCCGGATAGTATAATTTTCGAAGACTTCAACTTGAAATTCCCGGCAGGGAAGGCGATGGCATTGGTTGGAGGGAGCGGGTCAGGGAAGTCAACAGTGATCGCGCTTTTACAAAGATTTTACGACCCACTCAGTGGCGAAATTCTAGTCGATGGAGTGGCCATCGACAAGTTGCAACTCAAGTGGTTAAGGTCGCAAATGGGGTTGGTTAGTCAAGAGCCAGCACTCTTCGCCACAACTATTAAAGAAAACATACTTTTTGGGAAGGAGAATGCATCGATGGAGGAGGTTGTCGAGGCAGCCAAAGCTTCAAATGCTCATAACTTCATTACTCAGCTGCCTCAGGGTTATGATACCCAGGTTTGGACTGATTTTTTTTTTTTTAATATAGAAATCATAAAATTTGTGGTAAAATTATTAGTTTTTTATCCTAAAATAAATTACAGACCTCCTTGTATTGGATTTTCCTGAATTTTTCCCTTCAGCAATAATGGTTAATAGGTTCACCTAAAAGGAATTCAAAGAATTGAGGCCTCCAGTTTCTTTAAAAAAATAACAATATATGGATCACATTATGGAGACTATTTCCTTGAATGTTTCGATTGAATATTATGTTTAATAAATAATGTCTCATTATTACATTAATAATGCTCCCTTGATTTATTAATTAGCAGAACCATTATTCGTAATTAGATACCTTCTCCACATAAGTTCAGCCTCAAATTTGATTAATCTTTATGGAAATCTAGAATGCCTATTATCTCTACATAAGTCACATCTGTGTTCTTTTGTTAGACAGTTGACTTCTTTTGATTATGACTTTAATTATCATAATTTACTAATCATATATAATGTCAACTTCATTTGTAGTTGGAAGGGGGCAGAAATAGAAGACTAGAACTTGGTTAAAATACGTCGTACCCAGAAACTTAGATCATGCAACGGAAAAAAGTTCTTAGATTTGAGTATTTCAAATTACCCTACAAGGTTGTAATCCAACATGTAAATTTTTTACAATATCGCATGGCTAGAGCGGTTAAAATAGGTTGAGCCCGTCCGACAACATAAAAATAAAATAGGTGAATAGAGTTGATAGTTTATTTACCCGCTAAATTATGGTTTGGCCCGCTCCACCTGATCTGATACAGAAGTGGATAAGCAGCGCACATAAAATATGTGGATTGAGTTGACAATTTATCGACCTAGCCGTTAGTCTATTTCGAAGTTACAGTTCTACACATGGTGTATATGTTTTTCTAAACATATTTTGATGACAATAATTTTAAATAATTTTTCTATGAATCAAAAAGGACGAAACAATGTACTAATTGGTAGTATTTTTTGGTAGCAAAATATGGTACCTACTACTTGTTTAAATAGAGCTGAAACTTGTAACATGGAATTGTAGGTTGGCGAAAGAGGAGTACAAATGTCCGGAGGGCAGAAACAGAGAATCGCCATAGCCAGAGCCATCATCAAGGCACCTAAAATCCTCCTCCTCGACGAGGCCACGAGCGCTCTAGATTCCGAATCCGAAAGGGTGGTCCAAGAAGCACTCGACAAGGCCGCAGTTGGCCGCACCACCATCATCATTGCGCACCGCCTCTCCACCATTCGAAACGTCGATCTCATCGCTGTCGTGCAGGATGGACATGTCCAGGAAATCGGTTCACACAACGAGCTCATCCAGGATCCCAGTGGCTTATACACTACACTCATTCGTCTCCAACAAACCAATAAGGCCGAAGATTTTGCAAAAGCTAACCAAAGTCATGTCGGGACAGCATCGATCACCAACACTGATGTTCATAGCATGAGTAGCCGAAGGCTGGCTATGGTAAGCCGGTCTAGTTCAGCCAATTCTGGAGCACTTAACCACGGGGAAGACTTGGGCTTGGTTACCACTGATCAAGTTTTCTCTAAGCCCTCATTTAGAAGATTGCTAGCCATGAATTTGCCAGAGTGGAAGCAAGCGACATTAGGGTGCACAGGGGCTATCTTGTTTGGTGCCATCCAGCCATTATATGCATTCTCAATGGGATCAATGATATCCGTATATTTTCTACCGGATCATAGTGTAATCAAGGAGAAGACGAAGATATACGCTTTGAGTTTTATGGGGCTCGCTGTTTTCTCTCTTTTGATCAACATTTGCCAGCATTACAATTTTGCAGCAATGGGGGAGAATCTGACTAAGAGGATTAGAGAAAGAATGCTGTCAAAGATGCTCACGTTCGAAATCGGGTGGTTCGATAAAGACGAGAATGCTACCGGTGCTGTTTGCTCTCGACTAGCCAAAGATGCCAATGTGGTTAGTTGATAACTAACTGTACTTTTTTATGTTGATTTTACTTATTCCGAATTTTAAACATTTTGTATTTCACATTTGATCTGTAGGTGAGGTCTCTAGTGGGTGACAGAATGGCTCTTTTGATCCAAACCTGTTCAGCAGTGATCATCGCTTGCACAATGGGACTTGCCATCGCATGGAAGCTTGCATTAGTAATGATTGCCGTGCAACCCTTTATTATAATTTGCTTCTATTTAAAGAGAGTCTTGCTCAGAAACATGTCTGCAAAGGCCATGAAATCCCAGGAAGAAAGTAGCAAGCTTGCAGCAGAAGCGGTCTCCAATCTCCGAACCGTGACAGCTTTCTCCTCCCAGTCTCGGATTCTTCAAATGCTCGAGAAAGCACAAGAAGGGCCGCAAAAGGAGAGCCTACGTCAGTCATGGTTTGCTGGACTTGGGCTCGGGATGTCCCAAAGCCTCATGACTTGCACTTGGGCGTTGGATTTTTGGTACGGCGGAAAACTCATAGCAGAAGGATCCCTTGGAGCAGAAGCATTGTTCCAGACTTTCATGATCTTGGTGAGCACAGGCCGTGTTATAGCTGATGCTGGAACGATGACCAATGATCTCGCGAAAGGCGCAGATGCTGTTGGATCAGTTTTCGCTGTGTTGGACCGATACTCATTGATTGAACCTGAAGATCCGGATGGTTACAAGGCTGATAAGCTAACAGGGCATGTTGAGCTAGAAGATGTCGATTTCGCCTACCCTGCCCGGCCTAACACGATCATTTTCAAAAGTTTCACGATCGATATCGAGCCAGGGAAATCAACAGCGTTGGTCGGACAAAGTGGCTCTGGAAAATCAACCATCATAGGCCTGATCGAAAGATTCTACGACCCTTCAAAAGGTACCGTGAAAATCGATGGACGAGACATCAAGTCATACCACCTAAGATCACTAAGAAACCACATTTCCCTCGTCAGCCAAGAACCAACACTATTCGCAGGCACCATACGACAAAACATCACGTACGGAGCATCGGAAGACATCGACGAGGTCGAGGTCATCGAGGCAGCGAAGGTCGCAAATGCCCACGAATTCATCTCGGGGCTGAAAGATGGGTACGACACCTTCTGCGGCGACAGAGGGCTGCAACTATCCGGAGGCCAGAAGCAACGGATTGCCATAGCACGCGCCATCTTGAAAAATCCAGCGATCTTGCTGCTGGACGAGGCTACTAGCGCGCTGGACACACAGTCGGAGAAGGTGGTGCAAGATGCACTAGAGAGAGTCATGGTGGGGAGGACTAGTGTTGTGGTGGCACACAGGCTAAGCACCATACAGAATTGCGACAGCATTGCTGTTTTGGACAAGGGGAAAGTGGTGGAAAAGGGGACACATTCTTCTTTGCTTAGTAGAGGGCCAAATGGAGCTTATTATGCTCTTGTTAATCTACAGAGAACACCCTCCAATACTACTCAGACAGGGATCTAATTGTGTGTGTTTATTCAATCCAGTTGCAATATTTTACTATCTGAAACTAATTTGTACTAGTTTACCTTCATTAAAAAAAAATATTCAGTCTTTGTTACTGGTTGATATATATATATATATGGAGTTAACATTTCTTTTTAGATTACAAAACTACTGAAATATATTTTCTCAAAAACGTCTATATGTATAACTTCAGTGTATATGTATTACTTACTATTCAAAACCAAATGGTTAATTGGTTATTTTGAACTGCTTTTACATTTCTCTTGGCCCTTAGAATGGTTTTTGCCACTGCTGGAACTTGGAAGATTTCATGGTTCAAATATTGGTGAGAATTAACTTTTTTAAGTTATACTAATTAATAAAAAGAAAAACAGATAATAGTTTTACCGTGAAAATTAATAAATAGAAAAAAAAATTAATTATTAAAAGTTTAGTACAATGAAAATTTAAAAAACAAAAATAAAGTATTTAAAAATTAGAAATAACAACATTGCCAAAGATTTTTGATTTGTTCATACTTTTTTATTATATATTAGATTAGATTAGAATTAGAATTAGAAAATGCATATTAGATTAGATTAGAATTAGAAAATGCATACTATATATCTAAATAATTGAATTATTATTCAGATTTGGTTTCTATTCAAATTCAGATTTGGTTAAGCCCATATGCCCAACTATTTATCCCCTATTTGGCTTAGCCTGCCTCCTTCCCACACTTTACAACAGCAATCAAGATTACCTCTCTCAAAACTTGGCAACAGAAACTTTTCGCTCCTCTCTTTCTTTCTCCGGTACTTCTACGTTCGTTTTCTCAAACTTCACGCTTCTTGTTCCTTAACGTTTGAAAGATACGAGGTTGGCAGAAGAGTGGGAAGATTTCGAGTTTCAGTTTAATCCAGATACTTGAAGTGATTCACCGATTTTCGATTGGTTGGTTGGTTAGTTGAGATTAGATCTGTTCAGGGCTTCCCAGTTCCCCCTTTTTCCCAAGGTAGGCGGCTTCGCTGGTTGGTGATTTTCTGGGTTTTGAAATGGCGTCTTGTATATATTAGTCGTTGATTAGTTTGCTAGTTGCTAATGGGAATCTGGTGTTTTGTAGAAAGATATGAAGCGATTGCGGGATGACGTGTGCGTGAACCCGCAAGTTAAGCGGCCATGTGGCTCTTCTGATCGCGGAGAATCGTAAGTTTGTTTGCAGTTCCTGCGCATCGAGGAGTGTTTTGTTTATTTTGTTTTATTTTTGGGATTTTCAACATTAACGTTGTTGTCTTGAGGCCGTGGTTCTATATTTATCGCGTAAAAAAATTGCCGTTAGCGTTGAGATAATGGACTATTTTAATATAATCTTGATTTCTACTAGTGACGTGTTTCATTAGAATAAGGTAAATTGGATAGTTTTATAGGCCCCTCCTTGTAAGCATCTGGGAAAGGTGAATTGGAGAAGAAAGAGGAATTGATACACGGTTAATGTGAATAGGGTCTCTCGAGTTTTGTTTTCCCGTGCTTTCATCTCTTTCCTCGTGTTTTTTTGGGTATGTTGAAGAGGGATAAACAGCCATTACTAACTTTTTTGGCAGGGGTCTAAATGTTAAATTTGCATAAAATAGTCTTGAAGAATGCGAGGAGATCATATAGCTCTTATTGATGTTTTTCATGCAAGATGCACACTTTGTTGTCTTACTGAACTTACGTTGTTCTGAAATGAGTTTGATCATCATTCATCACTTGAATTCATATTTCCACTTTGAAAAAAAAAAGGAATGGGCTACCACATGGACCAGTTGCAGTTGGAGGTGGAGGAGAGAATAGTGTCGGTGGTACTGGAGGTAGTGGAACTGGTACATGTGCTGCTGCTGCTAGTACACAAAAACTCACAGCTAATGATGCATTGACTTATTTGAAGATAGTCAAGGACATGTTTCTAGATCAAAGAGAAAAGTATGATCGGTTTCTTGGTGCCATGAAAGATTTCAAGGCTGAAAGGTAAACTGTTTCGTGAGATTGGTTTTTCCTTCAGGAAATGGGATGAATATTTCACTGTAATTCTTTGCTGTTTGTTTTTGGCAGAATTGATACTGCTGGTGTCATAACAAGGGTAAAAGAATTATTTAAAGGTTATCCTAATCTAATACTGGGATTTAACGCATTCTTACCTAAGGGCTATGAAATTACTCTAACTGATGAGAAAGAAGCTCCATCGAAAAGGATGGTGGAATTTGAAGATGCCATCAGTTTTGTTAATAAGATTAAGGTGGAGTTTCTGGTTAATTTTTTACTACTAACAGGTAATTTATTTTCCAAGTAAACTTACTATTGTAATAAGTCTTGGGTTCTGTTACCTGCAGAAACGTTTTCAAAATGACGATCATGTCTATAAATCATTCCTAGCCATCTTGAATATGTATAGGAAGGAACATAAGGGTATAGCTGAGGTCCACCAAGAGGTATGGATGCTTCCTGGAATTATTATCGACACTCACTTTTTTGTTCATTGTGATCATTTATTTTATATCATATTTAAGTGCAGGTTGCAGCACTTTTTCAAGACCAACCAGATCTTCTTGACGAGTTTACTAGTTTTTTGCCAGATACTTCTGCCTCAGCATCAGCTCCACATACTACAATGACACAATCTCGCATTGATAAGGTTTAATTCTCCATGTTTATGTTTACCATACATCATTATCATAATAATCATTTCCCGCTGAAAGTTATCTGTTCTCCAAATTTTCAGCAACTTCCACGTCAGAATAGGATTAATGGTTCCCATGGAGAACACGATCCAAGTTTTGATCGTCCAGATGTTGATGATGATAAAACAGTTTTGAAGTTGCACGCTGAGAATAAGCAGCATTCTGAAAGTGAAAGCAGGGACGAGAGAAGCCATGATCAAGATGGTAGAGATCCTGGCAATGAAAACAATGTAGACATTAGCATGCATCGGCTTTGTGATGAGAGTAAATGTACGCTGAAAGGGGAAGACTCTGGGGGCAACTCAAATTTACCCGCCAATGATGATAAGGATGCTTTGAAAAGTGAGCAAACAGTCTGTTGGTTTTCTTTTTTTTTTTTTTGTGGTAATAAGGAAAACTATGTCATGTTCACTTTCATGTGAATGTCCATCATTTCACATTAAGTCTTGGGTGTTGGACTTTTTTTTAATTTACAGCAAGTAATTGCAGGCTTCTATATGTTAGATCAAAATATAAACTTGTCACCCGCACCCAATGGAGGAAGTAGATATAATGAGCCGGATCCCTCTACATCTCTAACTGTCTTTGTAGACCTGTCTATATTCCTTCTTTGCATGTTCCACTAGGCAGCATGGTTGTTGACATCTGTTTATGTTCGATGTTGCCAGGTATATACTGTCACGAGTTTACGTTTTGTGAAAAGGTTAAAGAAAGGTTACACGATGCAAAAGATTACCAGGCATTTTTGAAATGCCTTCACATTTACAGCACTGAAATTATTACAAGAAAGGAACTTCAGGGTTTGGTATGAACGTAATGCTATATGTTAGTGTTGTTTACCAATTTCTTTGAAACAATGTTCCCAACTTTCAAATTGGTATTTTCTTTGAGAACCTCATTGCTCTACTGTTGTGCATTTCTGGGTTGTTTCATATTTGATTTTCTTTCATTTAAGTTGAGACTTATTGTTTCCTAATCGATTGACAGAAGTTCCATCTCTAAGTTGGCCTTCTTCATTTGCCTTTATAACCAGATTATTCTGATAAATGGTTCAGTTTGAGTTTGTATAAAATTTGGTAAGAACATGAATGTGTACCTTTATTTGGCTCTTATACGAGATTTTGCAGGTTGCCGATTTAATTGGGAATTATCCCGATCTTATGGAGGGTTTCTGTGAATTTTTGGAGCGCTGTGAGCGAATTGGTAGTTTATAATCTTCCTTCGGTAAAGTTATGTATTTTGTGAAACTGTTTACAGTCCTTAAATCTTACTGTTTGCCATATTTTGTAGATGGATTTCTGGCTGGTGTGATGGGCAAAAGTATGCTATTCCCTTTCATTTAGTTCAATTCTGCAGTTTGTATGACCATAAGTTTCGTTCGTGGCTCTTTGGGTGTTTTAATTTGACCGATTTTTTTACCAAGAGCAGAAGCATCATGGACTGAAGGACATTCTTTGAAAGCCTTGAGAATAGAGGAGAAAAGCAATGGACAAAAGCATGAATTGGAAGGAAGGAAAGAGAAGGACAGGGACGATTTAAAATACTTCAGAAAGTCCATTCAGGAGCTTGACCTATCTAACTGTAAAAGTTGCACTCCTAGCTATCGACTTCTTCCTAAGGATGTAAGAACCTTATATTGTCCGTCATATCTATGCATTGGTCTGATGACTTTTAGTTGATGAGTTGCTTTATGTTTGCGCTTTTTCTTAAAATTTGTGGTGTCCAAACATGAATGATGTATGTTTTTTCATTTCTCTATCCAGTGTCTGTTACCTTCAGCTAGTCAGAGATCAGAGCTTGATAATCGAGTTTTAAATAATCGATGGGTGTCTGTGACATCTGGTAGTGAGGATTACTCATTTAAACACATGCGAAGGAACCAGTATGAAGAAACCCTGTTTAGATGTGAAGATGACAGGTACCTATCCTTCTCAATTTCTGCTCTTCCCACTCGAGTGTGTTTGCACGGCAATTCATGTTTAGTGTTTAAAAAGGACAGACCTTGGTGTTGTCATAATGGTATTGAAAGTCGCGTTTAGGTTTCTGGATAACACCTGCTTGCTATTCTGATCTCTTTGGGAGTGATGAAAGCAAGCTATTTTGTCTTAGTGTCTATCATATTTTTAACTGCTATTTATTTATTGTTATCAGATTTGCTGCTTTCTCAATTCCTGAATTTCTCAGGCTTTTTTCAAGTGCTTATATCGAGATTTTCTTAATTGGAAACCTGTTTTTTATTAATATTTTAGATTTGAGCTTGACATGTTACTGGAATCGGTCAGTTCAACTGCCAAGCGAGTGGAAGAACTCCTCAACAGTATTAACAATAATTCAATTGGTCCAGATAGTCGCATAATTGTTGAGGACCATTTCACAGGTTCATCACTTCAGATGCTTTGTTTTTATAAATTTGTTGGAAGCTATTTCTCTCTTCTTTTATTTGATATAGAGATATTTATTGATAAGTGAGTTCTTTCTTTTATCTCATACAGTTTTGAATCTAAGATGCATTGAACGGCTATATGGTGAGCATGGCCTTGACGTGATGGATATTTTGCGTAAAAATGCAACTCTTGCATTGCCTGTTATCCTGACCCGCCTTAAGCAAAAGCAGGAGGAATGGACCAGGTGTCAATTGGATTTTAACAAAGTTTGGGCTGGAATTTGTTCTAAGAACCATTACAAGTCTCTTGATCATCAAGGCTTCTATTTCAAGCAACTAGATTCCAAGACCTTGAGCGCAAAATGTAAGCTGAGCACCAATACCACATTAGATCACAGATTTAACTATGAATGTGTCTGGAATGTGCTGGTTTTTGAATAACTTTGTAGTATTCTGGAAGTTACTGTTTGTTATAGTAACGGTATCGAGGGAGTTACCATTTTCTGCAGCATGATGTCTGTCATCATCTGATAATCATCCACTGCCTCATTGACAGTTGGTTCTGCCAGCTTTGTCACCCAAGTAATTGTTTGTCTGCTTCTCTCTTTTGGATCGTGTTTATCATGATATGTGTATACATGTTAATTATATATCTACATTATTCTGAAAATATAGCATTCCAATGATTGGCATCAGGTTTTAGATGGCTGGTCAGCACTATTCGCCATTGAAACTGAATATGAGATATTATTGTTGAATTATGGTTATCATCTGGTTCTCACTTTATCTTGTCATCTTTTCACACACAGCGTTAGTGTCTGAAATCAAGGATAAGAAGCAGAAAGAGGATGATATGTCTTTTGGTATTGCTGCTGGAAGCAAACGCGCGATCTTTCCAAATCTTGAATTTGAAAATACTGATACTGAAATTCACGAAGACATCTATAAGATAATTAAGTATTCTTCTAAAGAAGTCTGCTCAACAAAAGAGCAATTTAACAGAGTTTTGACTTTCTGGACAACTTTCCTTGAGCCGATGCTGGGTGTTACCTCTCGGCCCGATGGTTCGGAGACTGTTGAAGATGATAGTACCTCTAATCATCGAACAGTGACAAACATGTTAGAAAGTGAAGAAAGCCCCAGCGCCAATGCCACTTCCACAAACTTGAAGCAATCAAAACTTTCTTTTATTGGTGATTCTAATGCTTCAACCCAACAGATTAATCACAGATGGAAAGGGTTCAAGGATGCGGATGTTGTGGCTAAAGATGGACTAACTGTGGCCTCCAATGACAGCTTACGAAACACTGATGTAGTGTTTAATACAGAACTGGACCCTCATTATGGTATGTATGTACCAGAACTATGATGGTTCTATGTTAACCAACGACTTATGTTCTGTTGCTGATCTGTGAGGTTTAGCATGCATTTTGACGTTATTTACTCTGGATGACTGATGATAGCACTTTTTCAATGAAAACTTCTCTTTACATTTGTCATTGTTTCTTTTTCATAATTATGAATTTTTTCCTTGAAATTGAAGGGCATGTGGTAAATTCTTTGCTAGAAAACATTGATGCCATCAAAGAAAGCCGTGGATCCAAGACTAGGACGAAAGATATACTTTCCCCTGAGGTATGCATTTATGTTTTCATTGCTCTCTCTCAGTGACAGTATGACTGTAGTGTGGCAAGAAGGTTGGTGGAGGGGCTGTTACTCTCTGTAGCAGTTAATTTATCTAGTCTATTTTTGCCTAAATTAGAATCTTCATGTTAACTTGTGTGCGCAGGGCGTAAGCACATTGAGATCGAATCAATCTATCAATGGAAAGTTTTCAGAAGGATCCAAATTTGGTGGACAAACTGAGGATTCTGTTGATCATTGTAAGATTGAGAAAGAAGGTGAGCTGTCGCCTAATGGCGATTTTGAAGACAATTTTGGATCCTATCAGAATGTCGGTTCACAAGCTAAGAATAATTTTAGCATTGATGAGATGCAATGTCGAACAAGGTGTCATGATGATATCTCTTCGGATGCTGCTGGTAAGAATGATGCAGATCTTGAGGACAAGGACAATGAAAATTCTTTTGAGGCTGCTGACAATGTGTTGGGGGGTGAGTCTGCAGCAGTTGAATGTACACAGGAAGAGCACAAGGAAGAGGACGATGGAGAGAAACACAACCTTGATGGTAAACCCTCTAGTGAAGGTGAGGCTGAGGATACAATAGATGCTCACGATATTTCAGGAGATGGATCGTCTCTGCCCCTGTCAGAATGTTTCTACTGACTCTTAAACCCCTCTCAAAGCATATTGCTGCTCATTTTGTAGGTGATGAAACAAAGGATCGACGAGTTTTTTTATGGAAATGACACCTATTATGTGCTTTTTAGGCTACATCAGGTAAAGTTATTCTTCTTTTTTATATTCCATTAATCTGGCTGTGCTCCCGATTGTTTTGTAAATCAACTTCCCACGTGTCAATATCTACTTTCATGAGATAAAGTTGTAGGTTCAAAGGATAGGTTTTTAATTTCTTTATTTTAATGATAGTGATGTTTTTTGTGCTTGCAGACATTATATGAGAGAATGTTTTCAGCCAAGGTTAACTCTCTCGCTAGTGAATCCAATTCGAGAACTACTAATGACATGAATTTGGACCCATATGCGAGGTTGGTTAGAGGTGTAATTAATTTCTTAACATTTTGGCAGTTATATAATTTTCTACTGATCTTGCTTAAGCATATATGATGTAGTTTCATGGATGCTCTATTTAGTTTACTCGGTGGATCTTCTGATAACACAAAATTTGAAGATGATTGTCGATCGCAGATTGGGAACCAGTCTTATGTTCTCTTTACTTTGGATAAGTTGATATATAAGTTGGTCAAACAGGTATATTTGTCCTGCTAATTGTGTTCCTTCCCTGCAGCTGGCTTCAGTTTCACTAGATTTCTGAGTTGTGTGTTTCTTCTGCAGCTACAAACAGTTTTAAGTGAAGAGGTGGATTGTAAGCTCCTTTTTTTGTATGAATATGAAAAGTCTAGGAAACAAGAGAAGTGTGATGATTCAGTTTATTACGAAAATGTTCATGTTCTTCTGCATAAGGAAAACATATATCGGTTTGAATGTGTAGGTTTCCTTTTATCTAATCAGGTTTTTCTATCTGTTTATTATTCCATTAAGTCTGGATGGCGAATTTTTCCCATACTTGTAGACATCTTTCCCTACCCGTTTGTCCATACAATTGGTGGATGACGGAAGTGATAAATCTGGAGTTATTCAAGTTTCAGAGGATCCCAATTTTACTGCCTACCTTCACAATGGCTTTCGGTTTTTGGAGAAAAGTAGTCATCAACCATGATGCTGAAGAGGTAGAGCCATTTGCTTTAATCAACTCATGTAATGGCCCTCATTGTTTAATTAAAAAGGTACTAATGTATGGATTGACACTCTTGACAGAATCTTCAAAAGGAAATAAATTCATCCGGGGGTTGTGGCACAACACACTAGACAACAAGTACCCTTCAATCCTCTAGGCATGATTTAATGACGTTGGATGCTTGGACCTGGATTTCAGGGTAAATATCGCCAGCAAGGAGTGGCCAAATTTGGTCCTAACTAGTCTTGGACTTCTATTCCTTGTTTGAGTTCTGCTTATTTAGAAGTAAACATTCTCTGGATTTTTTTACCATAATGAGTCATCCAACATACATTCCTCGATTAAAGGAATTGCATCGTTTAGATTGAATTAGACACTGTCCCAACTTTATGCTTTAAATTTTTGTGTGTATGCATCTTATGCCAATTTTTTTCTTGCTTGTGCAATAAGGTGCTATGGCGAGCATGATCGATATGGTGAGGTTGGTGACCAGCTCAATTTGAAATATGATTGGTATGGCGAGACAAATAAAAATAAATTTGGTTTGTTACTAGTTGACTATATTGAGTGTTGGTGTAACGATAGTTTTGGCTCCGTTAAATAAGCAACAAAGCTTGGATAATATTACTTACCCAGCATATGGTTATTAATTTGTGTTTAGCAAGAAATAAGGTAGACGTGAACGACGTGTTTCCTTTTTTATAGTAATGTGTTTTTATTGTACTTTTCATATGTTTGAAGTTCAGAGAATGATATCAATTCACTAACCACAATCTAGATGGATGCATTTTACCAACGAATACACCTGTGCTGCAGAAATACGCGCAAGTACGCTAATCTTGATGAATGTTCTCTAGTTATGGCCACAAAAAAGTTTCAATCAGGAATGGGTTGGAATGTAAGATGGCAGCCTCCTCGTCCAAGGTGTGAATACTTTGTTGCACTTAACTTTATTGCGAGGTTGATTTTTACTAGTCATTTCTTCTGCCTTCTGATAATTGTAACCTATGGTATTTGTCAACGGAATCTCTTGCCGTATGAGATTCTTGATTCAGCAGGCAGCATTTAAATCTTATCCCACAAAAGTATTACTTTTCTGGTCCTAGAACAAGTGACTCACTCAGACACACACAAATGTTGAATAAAAAGTTTAATTCGTCGAAGTATCAGTCCTTTTATTACATTGCAATCCTGCCTAGTGATCAGGAAATGTTATTTCAGGTTTCTTACGAAGAAAAGATCATTACAGTTTCACAAGTATTTAGAATCGTGAATTGTCTATACTACGAAGAGACCTCTTGTGATGCCATGACAGACATACTTGTCTATGCTTTCTTCCTCGACATCAGTTTGATGGCACTTCAACTGGCCTCTGAAGATGATACTTCCAAGATTTTTTTTTCATACCTCTCAACAAGCAAACAACTACAAGGAAGCAGGCAGTTTCTTGGAGCCTGGATGCAAATTGCTCTGTATGTAGAAATATTGATCCATGAATTATGAAGTTTTTTGTTTATTCTACTTTCATCTGCTTTTGCAGGCGAAATCTTCGTTTATTTCTTCATGTGATGGCTCTTTTTGTTCGCAAACTTCTGTTCTGGCAGTAGAGTTACCAGATAATTTGGCCATAGGGTATAGCATAGAGACTTTGAATATGTACAGAGTTATTCGTTCTAGTATGTATGTATTTTCGACAAGAAGCTTGCAAATATTAAGCTGTTACCGATTGAGAACTAAATCCCTCTTTGTTCTTGTCAAAGGCAGCAGTTTTGAAGTTGACCTGATTCTTTCCAAAGAAACTATGTTATTTCAATACAGAATGCTTGATGGATATATGACGCCCTTGAGCGTTCCCACATTAATTAGAATGCCAATTATGAATTTAGCTTATCCGAAAACCCAAAGTACTTGGAATATAGGTATAACGAAAAGTATAATAGGAGTGCGAAAATATATGAATAGGTAAAAGAAGAATATACATCCCTCTTTCTAATTCTTACAACAAACCAACAGCGCAGCTTAAATGTAACCTGTTCTCCAAGCCTCTCAAATGATGGCCTAGTAACATGCACCTGTTAGAGAGTAGAGGCAATGCCACTTCCATTAAAATCACGAAAGGACCAAGGGTAATATAGTTCAAATTATTTATTCAACTAATATAGTATGAAAATGAGGTGAGACCAGGGGAGCGCTATAGAATATGAATAAAACATCATACGAACCAGAAAAGCAGCTTGGCCAAGTAATCCCTTGAAGTGCAGATGGTATCACAAAATTTGGTATTTGCGGGCTTTTGATAGTTCTGTATACTGGTTGCTGCTGAGTCCACCAAGTAATCTGAAGCAGTTTCCTCTTTGAAAAAAACATGCATTGTATTTTGAGCAAGTTGGTGGATAATTTCCTCCACCTCAGTTGATGAGGGTCTAGATAATTCTGCTACCTGAAATAAAATGATGACACAAATACTTTTGTTGAAATTCAAGATATCTGAACCAAATATAAAGAGATGCATAAAGAAATGCATGAGTTCTTGCTATTACCGTATCTGATTCCAATGACCTTAAATACTCGAGCAGATCATTGTCACTCCTTTTTGTTTGCTCCAGCTGCAGATTTTGTCGTCTCCGTGCATAAACATCCTAAAAGCAAATAGTGAGATGACCACAAACATAAATATCAAAGAGCCCTATCATCTACCATGCATAAAGTAATAGCGATATATAGCTACAACTCATTAATCGATCAAACTCTGCAGATTTTTTCACTAGGAATGAACCGGCAAAGTAATTTACATGATAAATGGGACAGGCAAAGTGAAAAATGAAAAATGATGAGGTACATTCTATTTCTTTGGGCGAACAAAACATTTATCCAACACAGACAATATGAAAGAATCCACTGTACATTATAAAGATCTTGTACGAGGACGTGGGCTTGAAGAACAAAGCAAATCAGCATGCATAAATAAAAAATACGAGGCCAATGTTATCTTTAACAACTTGCTATCATTCCCTTTCGACAAAATCAAAGGTTACTCAACAAGAACCAGCTAAATCTATTTTACTGAGAATATCTCAAAGGTTGCAATTTTGGAAACCTTAACTAAACTGAGTAACTAACAAGTGGCTTAAACAACATAGTCTCTGTATAGCTATAACTTTAAACAAGGATATGCAGACCAAATTAGTGGTGAAAGCTACAGTCTATCAAAAGCAGAGATTTAATAAAAGATGATTTGGAATTCTGGTTCAATTTCAGCAAGGTTAAATAATAATAATAATAATAATCGGCAACAAAAATTGAATCGACAAAAGATATTGCAAGGGAAAAATCGAAACTGCAAACAATAAATCTCTCACCTTCTTTACAACTGATAACTCTGATTCTAATTTCTGGATATAAGTCAATGCTTCTGGGGATAACTTCAGAACATTTTGAAGATTTCTCTTCTCGAATACTTCCCCACACCCTTCAAGTTCACCAACAACACCCTTTTCACTTTCCTCACCTTCAAACTCCTCCCACCTGACCTCTGAACGGCTATTATCGGCCGTAAAATCTGATCTTTTCAAACTATCTGGGGATCTGTCAAAAATCCTCATCAACGATGTCCTATACTCTGTGTTCCACAATGTATAGCTACAAAGACAAAGATCAATATAAACCAATTCAGTGGATTTCAGCAACCTAATACAACTTCCAGACAAAGCAGATCATTTATGACGAAAGGCTAGTATTTTATCGATTAACATCATTCCAACACTAACTCCCTGAGATAACATATCAACTGTACTGTAAGCGATAGCATATTAGCATTATACAGAATAATTCCCCATAGAACTTTGAAAAATGGTTATACTACGAAATCTTCTTTACCCCGTGACAATTGATGAGACTATGAGGCGATCAAGTGGTTGCTTCGAAACCCGGACGGTGATGGAAAACTGATCGGAAGGTAAAAGGCCAAGCATGGTAGATATCGTCTGCTTCATAGAATCCTTGGCAGAATCCGAAACCCCTCTAGATATCATCGAAGTGTCGAGAGGCTCAATTCTCTTCAACATATTCGCGATAACGGAGAATTCACGCCCAAAGCTTAATTTTCTGGTGGAAATGAACTCATCCGAGACTCCTCCCCCGTCGACGCCGGAAATCAGACAGCACATGGTCGTGCGTTTGGGAGCCGAGTTACGGAGAAAGGGGCGGATAAGAAGGTGGCGAGAGAGCGGCGGGAAGTTTGTTTTAAGCGATACATCGGCGGCGCGTGAGGTAAAGATTGCCCTCGACGCTGCTGAGGCTGCCATAGATAGATTTGATTGGTTATCTCACAGCAATCTGCCTCAGCCCAACCACTTATTTTGCCATTGTAACATTCATTTAAATGGCCTTCCATTTTGCTTTAATTACGGATTCACCACCCGACGTTGACGTCACCACAGAAGGAGATTCCTTGGTGTGACGTGTCAATTTCATTTTTATTTTTTTAATTAATTAACAATCTTTTTTATTTTGTATTTTTAAGAATTAACAATCTATTATCATTGAGATACTTTTATTGTAAAATAGAGAAATTGGACGAGCTTATCGCCGCCATCAAATCTTTTGGATATTTATTATTAAAAAACATTAATTTTTTTATAAATGATTTAAATTACAGAAAGCATTAAATGGTCTATAATTGTGCAAATTTTCAATTAAATAATTTTGAAATTCCATATTTTAAAAATAATAGAAATGACAAAAACTTGTGTGAGACGGTCTCACGGATCGTATTTTGTGATACGAATCTCTTATTTGGGTCATCCATGAAAAAATATTACTTTTTATGCTAAGAGTATTACTTTTTATTGTGAATATCGGTAGAGTTGACCCGTCTCACAGATAAAGATTCGTGAGATCGTCTCACAAGAGACCTACTCAATAGAAATATATTGTTGGTTGGACGATGAAAACTATAATAAAAGATAGTGCCAATTAGCATATATCCTAAAAGAATATGTGTCTTACGTTTAATTTTAGAAAAAGGAAGAAAAATACGTCCAAAATTGGTCTTAATCGCATATCATTTTGCTTAGTCCTAAGGCAATATTATAAATAATAGAATCAAAAGCCAAAATGACTTCATAAAATTAGTTATCTTCATTTAATAATATGATAATAATAGTCTTTTATGCAGTTAAATTAGAAATTTAATAAAACATAAAACCTTTCATTAAATTAAATATTTTGAATTTATATTTGTCAATTTCAAAGACAGCTCATCCATCGGTTAAATAGATTTACCATTAAAGGCAAAGCTCTTAATTCACGTAGTACACGAAACATGTGATGATTTGATGAATCATGGTTTCATGTGTTGTCATGATTAATTCATTAACCACATGTGTCATGTGTTGTGTGGATTAAAAGCACTATTAGGATTGTAAACGAATCGAATCAAGTCGAATATTAGTAAAAATTTAACAGTCGAATTTGGCTCGAATTAAATATATCATAGTTCGATTTAAGTTATAAAATTTTTAATTTTTTGACTCGAATTCAAATAAATCACGAAGTATCAAATAATATAATTTTGGTTCGAATTCGGAATGAAAAATTGGCTGTTATATCAAGGGAAGGGTCAGGTGAAATTTCACCCCATCAAATCCAAGATTTTGTTTTCGACGGGGCAACAAAAAAGTGGGCCCGTGGAATCTTGGTCAGAGGTATAGTGGCCACAGCAACTTCAATTACTTCGAATGTCTGCGTAATTTTTCCATCATAAATTAATCAGGAGAAAATGATTTTTTCTTGTCCCATTTAGTTAGTGATTTTGTGTACCATATAATATATAACATTCCATTTTGATATGAGAATAACTTTTAAAGTTTAAAATTTGAATCTTTAAAAATTAAGGTCTTAAATATATTAGCTAATATAATATCGAATGGTTATAAAAAAATTGTTTTTTTTTATTATTTTGTAATTCGCGTATTTTCGCTATTTGTACGGTTATTAGTCCATTCAAACAACTAATTTACATTTTTTCAATATATATATATTTGAGATTTGATATGCTGCACACCTACCGTGCACACTTATGTGAGCACCGATGGTAGATCACCTATTGGATACACAATTTTTCTATATTACATCCAANTATATATTTTGAAGTGTCGACATGTTATTTAAAATTGATGATGTAGACAAAAAAAATATAAATTAGTAAATTAAGATCGAGAATTTTTAAATTTTAAAAAAACCGACGTGAGTCCGGTTCGTACGTGATGGTTTTGTGGTAGTCAAAGCAGCCAATGGAGAATATTGATTCGGAAGACCAATGGTTTGCGTTTGACTTTGTGTATCTATAAATATATATATTACTTGCCCCGAAGAAGGCGTCCAAGTTTGAAGAAATCATTCACAAATTCGCCTCCGCGTCATTAGGTATTCCGTCTTCAACGAATGGCTTCTTCCGCAGCCCTCAAGAGATGGCTTAGGCCCGAGGTACGTGCTCCTCTAGATCTCCTCGTTTTTAATCGCCAAAATGTAGGATGCAAAAAATTTCCGATTAATTCTCGTGTGGTTGATCCACAACTCGCCTAGATCTGATTTTTTTTTTTTTGCGTTTATATTTAGGTGTACCCTTTGTTTGCTGCGGTCGGAGTTGCCGTCGGGATTTGCGGAATGCAATTGGTCCGTAATATTACCACTAACCCTGAAGTCAGGTATTATTCAACATTCTAATCGTCAGCCGTTAAGGATTGCATCTTTGCCTGTATTTTTTAAAAATTGGTTTTAGTCGATGGATTTTATTAGGAAATTTTAGATTAAAGATTAGATCTGCGGGGATTTAACGTAGGAAATTCGGATTTGTATGAGTACGTGATAATTCATTGTTATTCTGTGTAAAATCTTCGTGTTTTATTTGCAGTTGGCGTATGTTTGCACAATATACTATTCTATATTAATGTGTTCTAAGATCCAAGAAATGGACGGAGTACTCATAATCAAGACTAGATTTTTGGAATTTTTTGGTCCTGCGTGCTAATAAAAAAAGCTCATATTTCATACACAGATCCCTTTTACACATTTTGTTTAGACCATTTTGGATGCATCATAAAGGGTCTACACCCGTACACCGTATATATAACTTGGATACAGGTCACCCTTGGACCATTGATCATTTGAGTTTGGATTTTATTCTTTTTTTTTCAAAAAAAAAGTATGGGTTGTCCCTTTTTGAATGGGCCGGACTTGATTATTAGAGTCCTATTGTATCAATTATTGGGCCCATTGGAAATTTTGACTTTTGGAAAAGACTGAGTCGTGATTTTAGAGGGACAACAAATTATGGTGATTTCTCCATGTGTGATTGATATAAGAATAATAAATAATGGTGAATTTTCTCCATTCAAGTCTACATTCATCTTGTTTTCTTCTCTATTTTTTATTAGTTTGTAGGCTCCTCGAATCGTTTATTAGTTTGGTGCTCCTGTCGAAAGTCAACTACGAATCCTAAATTTTGGTGTATGTTTTTGTCCCTTAACGAGGATGTTCATATGGCACTGGATCACATTTGCAAACTTGAGAAATTCTAATCAAGTTTTATTCCAGATGCCTTTAGCTGTTAAGATTATCACATCGGTTTTGTTTCAATAAATCTTGATTTTGAGTGATGATCAAGTTCCCATTGTAATTCAATTCCAACCAAGTAATGGACTTGTTGCTGTATTCGCAATAATGTAGGGTGACAAAAGAGAACCGTGCTGCTGGTGTGTTGGATAACTTTGCCGAGGGGGAGAAATATGCTGAACATGCTCTCAGGAAATTCGTTCGCAACAGGGCTCCCGAAATCATGCCTTCCATCAACAGTTTCTTCACAGATCCTAAGTATTGATTTATCAGACTAGTATTATTTTGAGGCGGATCGCCTTTAATACATGAATTGAGTCCCCATGAATTCATGGGTTTACGTTCCTGGATTGGATAATAAGTTTTGATAATTGTATCAAACAATCAAATCATTATTTTTGCGAGAGCCGCATTCTTGGCCTCATCTCCCATAGAAATCTGGCTTTATCATATTTCGGTTTCTTTTTTTTTATTTGTTATAGTTATGTGCATCTGAAAGTTTTTCAATGAATTGTGGGTGTTAACTTAAAGTTCAAATCCTCACAATGGGAAGAATGAACTAATGTCGGCCAATGCTGCTCAGATGGACCTTCCAACAAACACTGCTCAAACTGCATTAGAATTTAGATTTAACATATTAAGTTTTTCAAATAATTTTATTTTAGTTTTAACACTTTCAAATGTATGTAAGATCGTTACCATTCGTCCATAAAATGAATCCAGAGGACAGTAAAAGTGTAAAACCGAACCCAAAATTGCATAGCTCTTGGAAATCTGCTCCTTTTTTTGAAAAGAAAAGATGAGGAAAAAACAAAACCAGACATGGGATTGAGAGACATTCCATAAAAAAGCAGATTACACGATTGTTTGATCAAAAGTACCAATGATGAACCGTGCCAAAACTATTCTGCACAAAGAATTACAAAGATCCGTGGCCAAATAAAATGAAACTCAGTTTTCTGTATAATGTTAATTTTTTTTAAAAGTATAATATTACTTTTGAATATGCAAATGTGTTAACATGGTCCTGGGATGAATGTATGCATAATTTTATAGGATGATTTCTTCCTGTACGCTTACATTAAGCATCTTATTTGGAAGTACTATACTGTTAATAACCACCACTTCGTCTTCAACTGTCACAGCTTCCCCTGTGCATCATATGAAACAGTTTCATGTCATTCTTGGCATTACGAAAACTTCCATCTACTGATAGGATCTGTAGAAATGAAAGTCTCATACCTAAGATAGTAATTCCAAATTTTGAATTGTAGTCGCCATCAGCCTGAATCATTGATGCCGTTCTTTAGCAAAGGAGTGTGAAAATACAGGTATCATAATGCACATTTTGGCTATGGTTCTACCAAGCCAAAAAAGAGAGAATGTGCATATATTGGATGAAATGGATGCATGAATTTCAAAATCGAGCCTCGAAGTCAATTATAGAAAGTGAAATTTCCTAAAGAATTGTTGCATTTAGATATACCACAAAAGATTCAGCACTGTTACCAAACTAGAATTGTACCTGGACTCGAGACCATCGTCCAAGAGATGATTTCCACCCCACAATAGCATGCATGATAACAGCATTTTCCTGCGAAAGACAAAATATTGTTGGCCTCCAATCTGTAATTAACCTACCATGCAAACTTTCTATGCACTAATATACCTTGATTTCTACATCATCTAACACTATGCAGCTGATAAGTCTTGCACCAGCAGCTATTCGAACATTTGCTGATATGGAGACATTGGGTCCAATCTGTTCATTAATTCAAGAATTTATAAAACTCTACACCCAAAATATATTAGTTTTCCAATGCATTGAGAAATAACAATAACAATGATATTTCATGGAAAAAATGCAATTTTTTTCCTGTTCTTTCGACACTACCGTTGTGAAAAGGCGGCTGAAGAGGCTTTATGTTCTCAAAGCATGTTAACATGTTTGCTACATTTAATATCTGTTAGGATCCAGAAATATTATCACAGAAAAAGATACACAAGAGCCAAACAAGAACAAGAAATTGAGACAAATTATATGAAGTGATATGAAGATCTGACAAACCCAGAGAAATCCCTCTGTACTAGTAAACCCAACCTAGCATAGGCCAGTAAAAACACTCAAGGAAAATAACTGAATCCTAACTCAAAACAACTCCCCACTCTTATACTCTCTTTTTTCCCTTCCCCAAGTTCTTACGTCTCCTTATGTCTAGATTGCGACTTGGGCCCATTTTATTTTGGCCCAATACCATAAGTCCGTCACAATATCAGAGGAAAAAAATTTTGAATCTAAAAAATGTCTGTCCTGCTTACTTGATTATCCTGGCGATTTCGGCAACAGAAAATAGCTACTTATAAACCCATGTGTGTGCATGTAAAATTCACTTTATCACCTTTGCAGTTGGATGTACTTTTGCAGATGGATGAATATAGACATCTCCAACAACCATAGCACTCTTTTTACCATCTCCATTTGCCAGCAGATGTGGAGAGTTACTTCGAAATTGAGTAAGATAAAGAGCAGAACACTTGATTGACATTCTAACAAGTTAAACGTGAGTTACTTAAGATGGCCCATGATTCTCACTCGAGAAAGAAAAAGATAGAGATATCGAATAAGAGTTGATATACCCTGGGGTCTTGATCTGTTCCCAAAAGTCCATAGTTTCATATGTATATAGTTGCTTCTTCCCAGCTAGAGGTGACAATATATCTTGATCCAACCTTACAAAATCTGTCGGAAGAGACCTATATGACTGATTACTCAACACGGGGCTTTATTCAAACTTTCATTATCATACCAAAAAAGGAGTAGCAAATAGAGCTAGCACCTTGTTGCCAATTGGAGTTCAAAGCTCGATGCACGGTTTATATCAACTACAATCAACAATACATAGACAAAACATTAATATGCTATCCCGTCATATTCATAGAAAATCAGTCCTTGAAAATGAACTTCCCAAATTGAACAGATAAAAATACATCATATCACCAAAATCACTAACCTTTGTCCTCCATATGCAGATAANTTGATATGCTGCACACCTACCGTGCACACTTATGTGAGCACCGATGGTAGATCACCTATTGGATACACAATTTTTCTATATTACATCCAATGGATGAGTGACACCTCATCGGTGCTCACATAGGTGTGCACGGTAGGTGTGCAGCATATCAAATCTCTATATGACTTTGACATTTTTTAGATATAAATATATAACAATAGCATAAGTCGATATTTTGTATTTTAAATATAGATACAATTAATTTAGATAAATGCAACATACTTGCATTGTTACTAGCGTGAAATAAT